>NC_043021.1:3214619-3272119 GCF_006345805.1 Octopus sinensis
GACCAAAGACTTGAGTGGATTTGGATTTGGTAGACGGAAACTGAAAGAAGCCTGTCATATATATATATATATATATATATATATATATATATATACACACACACATTTTTTTTTTTTTACTTGTTTCAGTCATTTGACTGCGGCCATGCTGGAGCACCACCTTTAGTCGAGCAAATCGACCCCGGGACTTATTCTTTGTAAGCCCAGTACTTATTCTATCGGTCTCTTTTTGCCGAACCACTAAGTTACGGGGACGTAAACACACCAGCATCGGTTGTCAAGCAATGCTAGGGGGACAAACACAGACACACAAATACACACATACATATATATATACATATATACGACGGGCTTCTTTCAGTTTCCATCTACCAAATCCACTCACAAGGCATTGGTCGGCCCGGGGCTATAGCAGAAGACACTTGCCCAAGATGCCACGCAGTGGGACTGAACCCGGAACCATGTGGTTGGTTAGCAAGCTACTTACCACACAGCCACTCCTGCGCCTATAATATATATATATTTATGTGTCTATGTTTTTTGCTTGACAACCGATGTTGGGGTGTTTATGTCCCCGTAACTTAGTGGTTTGGCGAAAGAGACCGATAAAATAAGTACTAGGCTTACAAAGAATAGGTCCTGGGGTCGATTTCTTCGACTAAAACCTTTTAAGGCAGTGCTCCAGCATGACCGCAGTCAAATGACTGAAACAAGCAAAAGAATAAAAGAATGCACACCCTTTATCTGCCTCTCCATCTCTCCGTCCATTGACCTTTCGACCAAGTCAACAAAATATCTCTCTATTTACCTAATTATTTATCTATCTAGACCGAGCGTTGTTATTAGTCTCATATTATTATAATAAAGATAAAACACTATTACTAATCGTGAGTCATAGTTATTGGTTTCATCCCAGCTATAAAAATATATTAACCCTTTCGTTACCAACCCAGCTGAAACCGGCTCTGCCTCTTTAGTACAAATGTCTGGTTTTCAAAAGTTCTGAATTAAAACCTTCCGCCAAACCTTAGTCACAATTTATGTCCCTAAATCTAGCTGAATGATAACTAAGTTTATTTTACTTAATTCTTTGTTATATTTAAAATAATTGGGAGAAACACTGAACATCTCAAAATAAATTCAGTAACGAAAGGGTTAATATAGAATATACATATAAATATAGCCCGAAAATCTTAAAAGTAAAAAGTGATATTTTAAATTCTAAAGAGAAGATATTTTAAAGTCGAGTCACATAGTGTTAAAAAATAAATGTAATACAGAACACAGGATAAGGTAAAAGTGAATGTAAAGAATATCATATGATACCATAAAGAACGATAAAATTTTTAAAAGTGACTGACATGCATACATTACCGATTATAAGATGCAAATTATAGAATACTAGCAGTATCGCCCGGCGTTGCTCAGGTTTGTAAGGGAAATAACTATATAAGCATTTTTGGAGATGTAAAGTATAATAGCCATCTCAATATGGCTAACCACAACGGGGGGTGTTACTGTAGCTTTTTACGTTCTGAGATTTAATAATACATTTTTAGAGAGTTACTTCCCTTATATAATAGCAAAAAAATGCATTAAAAATGGGAAAAAATTATGGTAATTTTTTTTTTAAATCGTAGACTCATTGTAGACGCGCACTAATACCCAGAAGGGCTTGATATGAATCACGACTATAAGATACCCGCTTTTGGTTACACTGCACCGCAAAATGTGGGAGTAGTTAGGAATCTAAATCGTAGGAGACAGACACACAACTTCACTTTTATATATAAAGATAACTATAAAGATACATTTTAAAATCTAGAAGTAAAATTATAAATGGAAGATACATAAAACAAATAATATAAGAATATAACGCATAAAATACAAAAGAAAGTAAAAGTGAGGGAAAAGAATAGCGTATAAAATATAGGATACTTTTGATAAGGACAAAAGTAAGACAAGAAATTTCAAATTCAAGGAAAGTCTAAAAATTTTTGTAAGAGCTATGCGGTTTTGTTTATAGGTTTTGTTATTTACTAGGATGAGTGTTTTGATGCATAGAATTGATAATATTACTGTAATTCATTGAGTTTTTTGTTTTTATTCGCTTAGAGATCAGTTGGGTTTCTGCTGCTATTGTTAAGGAGAAAAGTAGGACAATTAAGAAATTTCAAATTCAAGTAAAGTCAGTGGATTGTCTGGAATGTAGTCTGGGTCAAAAGTGTTGCATAAGTTCTTTTTCCATGAGATGAAGCGTACGTAGCATGGGGAAAAATATTGTTGAAAGGATAGAATAAAAGATATAATGTAAAGGTTTTTTTTTTTTAAATATACAATCTAAAGAGAGCTTATAAGGAATATAGGATTAAGGTAAAAAGATTTAAGACAGGTACAGTGTAGAAATCTACTCGGAAGAAAGCACAGCCTATGGTTCTATGCGTGATCTTTAATCAAAGGAAATCACAGCTCACAGTCTGAGAGGGCTTATAAGGAATATAGGATTAAGGTAAAGAGATTTAAGACAGATACAGTGTAGAAATCTACTCGGAAGAAAGCACAGCTTATGGTTCTATGCGTGATCTTTAATCAAAGGAAGTCACAGCTCACAGTCTGAGATGTAGATGTAGTAAATGTGTTGTAAAGAAAAGTTCTCTTTTATGGGTGCCTCAGAAGTTCCTGATAGCGAGTGCCTCACTGCAGAGCAGACAGTATCCTCCGCTGCCAGTATAAGGCATAGCACAAATGACAATGGACCAAGTGGTTGAGTAATTCTTGCCTTGTCGTTTAAGCTTGGATACTGAAATAAAACCAGCCTTGCCTTCATGTCTAAAAGTATATAAGTGGTTTTGTAGTCGGACTTTAAAACTAGCAGAAGTTGCACTTATGTAATTATATATTTTTCCGCGAGTGAGGACAGAACATATGTAAACAACATCTGTTCAGTCTATTTACATGTCCAAATGAACTCATCCCAAACCATTCATTTGGTCGATTGTGCCTTCAAACTATGACATGTGAGGATGCGAATGGACTACAAGATTAATATTACATATTTCCATATAGTTGGTTGGCATCCTTTTTGTCTCGGGAGACAATGGAGTTGCGCATAAAATAGTCTAGTCCGGCTTTTACATTTAACGTCCTAATACATTTCCTGCTGTGGCTGTGTAGTCCTATCCTGGACAAACACTCCCTCTGGCTGGTGCCGCAAATGTAGCGAAGACTGTTCCTGGCTGGTTGTAATGTCATAGTTTCTTGTTGACGTCTTTTCTTGTCTTTCCATTTCTCCTCTCTCTCTCTGTCACTCCTTTGTGTTCCCTCTTTTATGGTACGTCTCTAGTCTCCACGGTTGCTGGCAGCTGCTTCCCAGTTGCTAATATTTATGTTGCAGGCATTCATTTCCATATAGTATGGCATATATTACATAACATTGTATGAATTGCATAAGTATTATTGGTAGCACATACAAAGTGTTTTGTTTATAACACCCTGGGGAACATCCACACAACGCCGAGTGTTAAAGAACATGGAATGTCTCAGGCGGGGGTGAGACAACTCGCCCCGAAGGTAAACGAGAATGGTAAATATCGGTATTTCGCTATCGTTTTTGTTCTTTAGTATCGTATACTTGACTCACCTCGGAACAAAATGAATCACTGATTTGAGGCATGTGTAAATAAAGTGAATTTGATACATTGACGTGCAGTGGCATAAGCACAAGTGAGATAAAATTAAATTTCAAATTAAAAACAGCTGTCTCTCTCTCACACACACACACCAGACATATAAATGTATGTTATTATAAGAGAGTTATAAAGGCAGCGAGCTGGCAGAATCGTTAGCACGCCGGGCAAAATGCTTGGCAGCATTTCGTCCGTCTTTATGCTCTGAGTTCAAATTCCGCGCAGG
Organism: Octopus sinensis; assembly: GCF_006345805.1. Taxonomy (NCBI): domain Eukaryota; kingdom Metazoa; phylum Mollusca; class Cephalopoda; order Octopoda; family Octopodidae; genus Octopus; species Octopus sinensis. The sequence goes on from NC_043021.1 coordinate 3,218,532, forward strand.
TCAACTTAGCCTTTCGTCCTTTCGGGGTTGATAAATTAAGTATCAACCAAGTACTGGAGTCGATGTGATCGACTTTCCCCATCTCCAAAAATTTGTGCCTATATTAGAAAGGATTATAAGAGGGTTATCAACAAAAAAAAATGAAACGCAAAAGCGATAACGACTTCTTTACTAAGTGCTACTGGTTACTCGAATTGCACACGTTGACACAGAAACACTTCCTCTACACAAAAGTACCACTGCCAAACTACGGAAGTATTATATATATATATAGGCATGAACAAATCAAAGCAGGTTGCGAAGTAATGGAAACTAACACAAATGCGTATATACACGCCTTTATAGTGCGTAGAAGGTCATGTATGTATATACATACAATATATATATATATGTATAATGTATGTATATACGTACATTATATATATATATAATCTATGTATATACGTACATTATATATATATATATATATAATCTATGTATATACGTACATTATATATATATATAATCTATGTATATACGTACATTATATATATATATATAATCTATGTATATACGTACATTATATATATATATATAATCTATGTATATACGTACATTATATATATATATATATACACACACACACACATTTATACATATATTAATACTCACTTATAGTCTGAGTGTTTTGAGAATTTATTCTTAATGTCGACTACCATATTTTTCGCGGTACACCACGACACACCACATGAGTGACAGACAAGTATTTTTCTGCTCCTTAACGCTATTCTTGTATATTCCTTTGGAATTTATATTGAAGAATTGATGTTGCACATTATATTATATATATATATATATATACACACACAGTCTCTGCCTGCTTTTTTTCTCTTTCTCACACACACACACACACACACCGTCCGTCTCTGCTGATAACCCAATGAAGATGATTTAGCATGGCAAGTGTCTGCAATGTCAGAGCAGCGGTCATGTAACCTGGTAGTTGAAATGACCTCCAGATTAAGGCACCTGTAACTGTCACGATGATGGTGGTGACAATACGGTTGTTTGTGTATGTGTGCGTCTGCGTGAGAATCCACGTTTTCCTTTGTGAATTACTACTGAATATTATGTGTGTAAATGTTATTTATGGACGTGTTATTATTTCTTGGAGACTTGCAAATCATCAAGACCTCTACACCTGTTGTCAGTAAAGCAATATTCTCACATAAGCTCCGGTCGGTAACAGCTTAGGCCACTGCGGATAATTAAACTGCCGTCCGATCACCTGCTGTAAAGTTGACTACATCATCTGTTCACTTTGCAGTGATAGAGTTCTTTGCCTTAACTGCTGCCGCTGCTGCACGCCAAGCGACAAACGTCCAGAGACCTTTTATTCGAAAACAAAGCCAACAGAAACGGCTCTGGCAGTTGATCTAATTTTAAATGTTTTACATTATTAGTTTGATTGGATCGAACTTCAAGTGGCTTTTATTGTTTATTGCTGACTTCCCATTTGAGAAACATCAGATGTTAATGGCAGTAGTTATGAAATATTGGGTCAGTTTATGTCAATATATGCATGCACAGACGGTGCAAGTTTCGAGAAGCAACGTAAAGTTTCACCGTTATTACAAAAGAAAAAAAGAAACAAAAACAAATTAATCACAAATATTTCGAATTCTGTTTTCTTGAATTTCACTCAAAGCGTTTGAATCGACGCTGTTTTAACGGATACTTAACCCTTTGGTATTTAAACCGGCCATATCCAGCCAAAATATTTAATCTGTTTTATGTTCAAACTGACCAGATCCAGGCCCTCACACCTACCCTACAATGTTATTCTACATTAAGTAATTACACCATCAAGATCTTGAAGATATGAGATAATGCATGATTAATTCAAATCAATGTGAATCAATAAGCATTATGTGTGATAGAATAATCTGAACACTAAAGGGTTAAAGTAAAAATATAAAATTCATGTCAAAAAGAAGCACAGACTGTTGGTTTTGTATGTTGTTTTTAATATCACTATCATTGAAGCCATGCTACTGAAGTCCCGCCTCCGATGGTCAGGGCATGTCTCCAGAATGGAGAACCATCGTCTTCCTAAGATTGCCCTGTTTGGCGAACTCTCCACTGGCCACCGTGTGAGAGGAGCTCCGACAGCTTGTCATATTAACCACCAATGCGGCAACTGGCAGAATCGTTAGCACGCTGGGCGAAATGCCTAGCAGTATTTCGTCTGTCGTTACGTTCTGAGTTCAAATTCCACCGAGGTTGACTTTGCCTTTCATCCTTTCAGGGGTCGATAAATAAAGTACCAGTTTCGCACTGGGGTCGATGTAATCGACTTAATCCCTTTGTCTGTCCTTGTTTGTCCCCACTGTGTTTAGCCCCTTGTGGGCTAAGAAACATATTAACCACCAATGCTGGTCAGACCTGGCTGTGGACTGTGATGTCTGGCGCCACACAATCTTCAACGCAGTCAGCAAGTTTGAGGAACAAAGAGACGCGCTTAAAGACAAGAGACGCAGGAGGAAGGCGCGAGCCGCCTCTGACACCACACCGGATGTTACCTTCATCTGTGGACACTGCTCACGGACCTGCCTTTCCCGTATCGGACTTGTCAGACACATGACGTGGACAGCCTTCCTGATCTTCATTTGCGAAGCCGAGACCTGATGATGATTTTTAGGGAGTCTAACTCAACGAGATCGTCTGGTAACCCGTGACCAGGTTGCTGAAATTGGTTTTTTACACCAGGTGAAACTATTGTGATTCGGTTGAGGAGTCTGAACGGTTACGTAGTGGTTAGGTTTCGAATCACCGTTACAATTCTTTAACAAGTTTGCCATGAGAACATGGGCATTTAGCATGAGCAATATTTCATGATATAACAAAACTGGCTTCAGTTGTTTTTTTCGGCTTCCTTACAGGACGTTGTCAACAGCGGCTGCTAGCTATTTATTGATGTTACCTTGTTTTTACTTAATTTCTGATTTAGGAGGATAATTATGCGAAAAGTTTTTCGCGATTTCTTTCGTAGTGGCATTTCAAGTCACTGGTTCTGTAATGACTACGTGACTATGACAAATAAAGTGAAATAGGAGTGGAAATTAAAAAGATACATTACAATTTTATATTAGGGTTTATTTGAAATCAGCTACCACCAATCAACAAAAAGGCTGGCCAGGCAGCAAAAACCCTGCGAGAGTCAAGTCTGTTGGTTCGAGGAGCACAACTATTCAACTCCATTCCAGTACATGTCAGAAATCTATCAGGATGCAGTGTGGAATCATTCAAATTGCAGCTGGATAGATACTTAAGCACCATTAGAGATGAACCCCATCTCCCAGGATATACACAACGAGCACAAACTGACTCAAACTCGCTCCTACACATGTCAAAATTAAACAGAGAATACAACCTGGCAACCACACCAGACTCTGAGGGTGGAGTCTTCGACTTGGCCTGAGCATGGACTCAAACCCAAATGAAATGAAATGAAAATGAAATGAATATCATTTTCCCTTCCAGTAAAAGTAAGAAAATCTGTTCCCACAGCACTGCTGGTTTCACTTCATACCCATTAAATAATTATAAAGCTTGAATTTTTTTATTTTATTTAACTTTTATATTAGCTATGATAAAGAAGAACTCGTCCGACTTATTTCTACGAGTCATATATGCAAAGGAATGCTGAAAAGTTCCTGGCTTTCGGTAAAAAAGTTGATGTTGCAAATTTTTCACAGACACTTGTAAACGAAACTTGTATCCTAAGCAGTGATTCTGAAAAAAAATTGTGGTGGGGGGCCGTAGGATCCTTTTTTTTTTTTTAGTGGGGAATGGCGCAGGAGTGGTTGTGTGGTAAGTAGCTTGCTAACCAACCACATGGTTCCGGGTTCAGAACCACTGCGTGGCATCTTGGGCAAGTGTCTTCTGCTATAGCCCCGGGCCGACCAATGCCTTGTGAGTGGATTTGGTAGACGGAAAACTGAAAGAAGCCTGTTGTATATATGTATATATATATGTGTGTGTGTATATGTTTGTGTGTCTGTGTTTGTCTCCCTAGCATTGCTTGACAACCGATGCTGGTGTGTTTACGTCCCCGTCACTTAGCGGTTCGGCAAAAGAGACCGATAGAATAAGTACTGGGCTTACAAAGAATAAGTCCCGGGGTCGATTTGCTCGACTAAAGGCGGTGCTCCAGCATGGCCGCAGTCAGATGACTGAAACAAGTAAAAGAGAAAAAGAGTATGGAATTGTGAAAATCTTTTCCCACAGCAAACACACTACACCGATCCTTAGCCTAGCCAAACTAATCCCTTCTGCCAAGCACCCTTTGTGAATTCTGTTTGCTACAGTATAGATCTATTCTAATGCCCTAGTGCGAATATTTCTTTAAGGAAAGTACATAATTATGAGATATTAAAATAAAGCTAATTCTTTTTCCAACCACTGGTGGGGCGTACATATTTCTGTTAAGTTATAATGGGGCCTGGAGGATAATAGGTTGGGAAACACTGGTCCAAAGTCTACCGATTCCAGTATTCTCTCTCTTTTACTCTTTTATTTGTTTCAGTCATTTGACTGTGGCCATACTGGAGCACCGCCTCCAGTCGAGCAAATCGACCCTGGGACTTATTCTTTGTAAGCCCAGTACTTATTCTATTAGTCTCTTTTGCCGAACCGCTAAGTGACGGGGACGTAAACACACCAGCATCGGTTGTCAAGCAATGCTAGGGGGACAAACACAGACACAAACATATATATATATACATATATACGACAGGCTTCTTTCAGTTTCCGTCTACCAAATCCACTCACAAGGCATTGGTCGGCCCGGGGCTATAGCAGAAGACACTTGCCCAAGATGCCACGCAGTGGGACTGAACCCCGGAACCATGTGGTTGGTTAGCAAGCTACTTACCACACAGCCACTCCTGCGCCTATGAACGGTTTGTATTAAAATGTGCTGTCGAGGCTAGACTAATAAAGCTGTGATCAGTCTCATCGCCTCTTCCACGCACACAAATGTTCGGCCCCCTTACCCCTGATATCAGTTTACTGATATACTTCTGCAACACTTGGCAACCATAAATTTCTCGAATCCCTCTTCCCACTACCTTTCCTACCCCCAGCGCTAAAGTACAATGCCTCACTTTTGTTTAGACTTGTTTCTGTTACTCATTGCTGTATTAAGGGCAGGTGATTCATCATCAAATAAAATGATAATAAATTATTGAGTTAATAGTTATATCAATATTGTTCTGAGCAGGCAAATGTGACAATGGCCAGAGTGAAAAGAAAAAAACGTGATAAATGGTGGAAGATAAAGAAAGGAAGAGATATCGAATAAGTTCATCCATTTGTCACTTTTAAATGCGGGCAACAAACAATAGCACGTTTTGAAAGAGAGTGATGAAAATGACATTCTAGAACGATATATCCGATATATCGATATATCCATATATGCACTTTTATGTATCTACAGGGGTAGAATTTGAATGAGAAATATGTTGAGAAAATCAGTCCAAAACTAAAACAGGGGTGGAAATTAAAATGATTCGTTACAATTTTATATTTGGGTTTACGTGAAATACTTAGGGAGCGCCTTTCTCCCTTCCCACAAAAATAAGAAAAGCTGGTTTCATTTCATACCCAGTAAATAATTATAAAGCTTGAATTTTTTTTATTTAACTTCTATATTAGCTATGATAAAAAAAAAAAGAACATTATTTCAGCCTAGCTGTCAGAGAAAAACCATTGTTCCACTGTGGGAAAAGTTCTGTTGCTGTGTTAATTTAAATTTGGCTTTGGTGGATCGAATCCACTCCATGCTTGCAAGATCCTCTACAGATGTGAATCTTCGGCCGTTAATACGAAGGTGAGTCACATTCACGAGAGAATGCTGAAAAGTTCTTGGCTTTGGGTAAAAGAAAATACAGGAGGATCGGTTAATTATGATTTTATTCAACATATTCCGCTCTCAGATTTATACACTTATTGCAGCGGTCCTTCAGTTTTTTTAAGCCCTATGAAAGGGGCTCAGAAGGTTGGGCTCCCAACCAACTATTTCGCGATACCCTTGAAGCCAGGAACTTTTCAGCATCCCTTCGTATTAACGGCCAAAGATTCACATATGTAGTGGATTTTGCAAGCATGAAGTGGATTCGATCCACCATAGCCAAATTTAAATTAACACAGCAACAGAACTTTTCCCACGGTGGAACAATGGTTTTTCTCTGACAGCAGTTTTACATTTTCCAGATGCCTTCAGCTAGGCCGAAATAAGGTCTTCACCACTTGACCCTTTCTAACCTCTTCTACTTCACCAAAAGCTAGAATAGAAATAACAAGACCACTAACTAAATCTATTGTTCTCAATGGTATATCTATCCTTCTGGATAGTTAGAAAAGCAAGCACATCCCAAGCAAAAGGCAGTTAGTCACAGTCGGTGACGACTCAACCAGGAAGTCACTCCGGTGACAACGAAGTCTGGCTGACCAGCTAGAACCTTGGTCAGAGGGAGAAATGAAGTTTACTGTCAGCAACTGTGAGACAACACCATACAACTCTCACTAGCTCTAATTCTGTTCTCTTACAACATCATTCTATCTCTCTCTGTAATTACTACTAAACAATGAAGAGGACACAAACACAAACTTTACTTTGCATGCTTTTGGATTTATCAAAACCTGCTCGTCGAAGCAAGATATTGTAACGTAACGGTAAATAAATACTTTCTTAAAACTTCATGCATTGTTCATCTTTCACATGCTACAACATGACGTTATAATAACAAATTTTTATCGTTCCAACTGCTGACTCCGACATTTCATAATATTGTGTACCTAATCAATCTTACCTGCTACAATTGGTAACTATACTCTAATAAAAACCTAACCGTTACACATATTAACAGTCAAAGAGCCGGATATGATTCGCGAGCTACGGTCTGGCCACCTCGTAAGTACACACATACATGTAAGCATGTCTATGTGAGTGTGTGCGTCTTTGTGTTTCCCCGTGCCACCGCTTGACGATCAGTGTTGGTGTGTTTACATTCATGTAACCATAGCAGTTTGGTAAAAGACAAAAAAAACATAGAATACCAGACTTTAAAAATAAGTACTTATGTCGATTTGTTCGATTAAAACCTTTCAAGGCTGTGCCCCAGCATGGCCGCAGTGCAATGCCAGAGACCAGTAAATGAGAAAAAATACTGCTGACCAATTTTGAAACTGAAACATAGCTCAGACTGAAAGTTAAAATCTTGTATGAGATAATAAAATTTTGGGGCTTCAAACTACTTTTTTTTTTTTCAACGAAATTTTTTCGTTTGAATATTCGAAATTGAATTTTTGATGTCTGGTTCAATCCTCGCAAGAAACAAACGAATGCCCACCATCACCAGACTGAGCGATTTTTAGATCATGTGTTTGATGACAATTCCATTTCCTGTAGTAACCTTTTAGCATTCAAATTACCCTGCCAAATGTAATACTTATATTTATTAACATGGTTTTGAATTAATCATGTATTAATCATCACACTGCTGTTACCCTAGGGTAACAGCAGTGTCGTATTTGATCCCCGCTCTGGGATCAAATATGTCGTTGCAGGCATTGTTGTCAGAATACTAACTTTTAGTTTTTTGTTTCAGGTCCTGAGCGCATTGGGAAGCTCAGAACATTAAGGGCCAAACAAATATCGCAAGGCCGCTAAAAGTCCCGCCAGTTCACCAACCTTGATTGATACTCGTTTTTATCGACCCCCACAAAAGGATGAAAATATAAAGCTGACTTCAGTAGGATTTGAACTTAGGGCACAGAATCGGAAAAAAAATTACCAGAAAGACAGTACCCTATCCAACCCTTTAACAATTCAGCCAGCTCACTGCCTTCTGAAGAGGGAAAAATAGCCGAAAATTAATATCGCTTTCAATATGTTTTATCTTTTACTTCTTTCAGTCACTGGAATGCGACCATTGTGGGGAAACCACCTTGAAGAATTTAGTCAAACAAATCGACCCCAGTACTTATTTTTAATATCTGGTACCTATTCTATCGGTCTCTTTTGCCGAACCGCTTGACTTCAGGGACGTTAACAAACCAACATTGGTTGTCAAGCGAAGTGGGAGTAAACACACACACGCACACACCCACACACACGTCTTCCACACTTTTCGCCGACCAAATTCACTCAGAAGGCATTGGTTAGCTCTGGGTTATAGAAAAACACATTCTCAAAGTGTTGCGCAGTGGGACTGAACTTGAAACCACATCGTTGCAAAGCGAGCTTCTTAACTACACACAGATAGATATAAGCCGGACGATTTGTTTGTTAATTTAACCGTAGATTGTTACTCTTTACTCTTTTTTACTCTTTTACTTGTTTCAGTCATTTGACTGCGGCCATGCTGGAGCACCGCCTTTAATCGAGCAACTCGACCCCGGGACTTATTCTTTTTTGTAAGCCCAGTACTTATTCTATCGGTCTCTTTTGCCGAACCGCTAAGTAACGGGGACATAAACACACCAGCATCGGTTGTCAAGCAATGCTAGGGGGACAAACACAGACACACAAACACACACGCATATATACATATATATATATATATATATATATATACACGACGGGCCTCTTTCAGTTTCCGTCTACCAAATCCACTCACAAGGCATTGGTCGGCCTGGGGCTATAGCAGAAGACACTCGCCCAAGGTGCCACGCAGGTATGGCTTTCGAAATTCGATTTGCTTTATCTCCTCTTAGTTCTAACAATTGTTTTTGACATGTCACGGCAACTTCTGCAACATTTGCAGTTAAAATATTCACCATCCACTCATATGGCTCCAGGTTTGGAATATCACTGAATCCTTTTTGTTATTTCTCCATATCCATTTTAAGTTCATTGAGTTAACAACTAAACATTCCAATCTCTTCTGCAGTTTTACAGCAGCTTAAATTCTATAATAATTCTTTGAACCCAAAAGTCTCAATCCATTGATTTCTGAGCACACAAGGACAAAAAAAACAAAAAAACCATTAGTGCATTTCGCATTCAAAGTTTAAAAATTAACGTTTTAACCCTTTAGTGTTCTGATTATTCTATCAAACATAATGCTTTTTGATTCCCATTGATTTGAATTAATCATGCATTATGTCATATCTTCAAGATCTTGATGGTGTAATTACTTAATGTAGAATAACATTGTAGGGTAGGTGTGAGAGCCTGGATCTGGTCAGTTTGAACATAAAACAGATTAGCTATTTTGGCCAGATATGGCCGGTTTAAATACTAAAAGGGTTAAAGTTAGAAAAAAATATGTATAAAATATGTAAAGGCGGTGCTCCAGCATGGCCGCAGTCAAGTGACTGAAACAACTAAAAGAGTAAAGAGTATATAGAAAATTATTACTCACCTCGTTTTATTAATCATACTTTTGTGTAAACCCAATTATGAATAATACGTTTTGAAGATGCTCTCAAGTATTAATATAGATTTTCTGAAGCTTTAAATTGTATTTTAAGGAATCCGTGAAATACTGACAGACTCTTTGTGGGGCGTCATTTTGAGAACTTCTGCTGCAAATTGATGAAATTTATGTCCTGAAAAAATGACGGAAAAAAAGTTTTATTTTTTTTTAAATAAATAAAGAAATTTTTTTTTTTCAGTTAAGTACAATATTGGCTCCTTACAGGTGCAAATTAATTTCACTGAATTTTTTTTTAAATGTTTGCCAAATATCAACCTCATTTTCAGTGTCAAGAAACAATACGACATTTGCACATAATTCAACAAAAACGCACCAAGCACCCACTGAGAACTGAGAGCTCACGAATTTGTGTAAGAGTAGCTGTCAAACTATTCTGTCATTAGGCTTGATCTTATTTATAGCCCTAATTATTAAGTTCAATTATGAATGAAGACTTACACTTAAATTATTTTCCTACAAGATGTTGCCTGCGTACAACACAATAGATACACAAAACGTTTGGGCTTTAACTTCGTACGTCTGTAGGATACAAAATAATCAGTTTCTGTATTTAAAATAGCCAGGAGTTTTAAGGGTTTTCACGTCATGCTACTAAAGTGCTGAAAACCATTCACTCCGCTTCGGCTTTGGATCAAGTGTCATGATGAATTTACCGAAGAGTTGACGTACCAAGGTCAATAAATGAATCCCAATATTAAAAAAAAAAAAAGATAGTCGCCACCTACAATGCAGCTCTCATCAACATGCTCGAGAATCTAAAAGGCTAAGAACATAAAAAAAAAACACGACCTCTTTCAACTTAATTAAAGTCAATAAACTAGAAATTGAAACATCAATAGCATACATCAATATTCCCTGCCGTCCAGGGGTAGGGTTACAATGATATACTTAATTCGAAACTCCCCTTTAGCATTATTAAAAATTTGTACCCACCCAGAAAATTCTGAAACACTCCAAGGCACCAAAGTCTGGCGATGGGCCTGCTGCAGTCTCGCAGACAACGAAATGCCGTGGAGACAAGAGCAACGAGATGCAAGACTTCAGTTCGAAACAACCTGGCAAACCCGCCCGAGGAAACAAGTGACACCAAAACAGAAACAATGGACTGAAGCCGATAGACGAGTCTGCTTGAGAGAACAAGTGTTAAAAGAAGAAAGGCAGCCAGAAATGCCCACTCCTGAAAAAAAGAAACATCAGAGTAAAAACAAGTCAGGTTGGGATTTAGACCCCTTTCTCGTGAAGAGTAGCGACTAGCTGCCTTTAACTACGATCTTGGCAGATGGGCATTACGACAGCTGCCAATAGGTGCTTTATGAATAGATTTAAGCACAATGCAGACCGCGGTGAAGGCCAGCCGAGCGCTTGCTTGCTGGCTTGCTTGCAACACACACACACCTCCCTGTTTTTCATTCAGAAGCTATTGAATGATAACACGAGGACACAGTTGAAATCATCTGCTCCGTGAACCGCAAAGAGGAATCCAACTTAAGCTGTTGTTTTAACAATAACAGAACAAAAACAACCCACCGCATATGCTTTTACACATATCTGAATAAATTCCGAATCAACGGAACAGCCTGCTCGTTAAATTAACGTGTAAGTGGCTGAGCACTCCACAGACACGTGCACCCTTAACGTAGTTCTCGGGGATATTCAGCGTGACACAGAGAGTGACAAGGCCGGCCCCTTGAAATACAGGTACAAACAGAAACAGGAAGTAAGAGTGGAGTGAGAGAAAGTTGAGGCGAAAGAGTACAACAGGGGTCGCCACCATCTCCTGCCGGAGCATCGTGGAGCTTTAGGTGTTTTTGCTCAATAAACACACACAACGCCCGGTCTGGGAATCGAAACCGCGATCCTCCGACCGCGAGTCCGCTGCCCTAACCACTGGGCCATTGCGCCTCCACCTGAATAAATGCATATCGTTGCTGTCGCCGAGGTTTCCGTTACGACGTTAATTTAACCTCAAACCTGACTTTGCTGCGTATCTTTCGCTGATTTGTAAGTCAGCTATTTTCATAGAGTATGATTTGTGACGGAAGCCAAAAATAAAATATGGTGAGGATTTCTTGTAAAAATCACAATTTCTTTCGTCTGCAAAGAAATTTGACGATCACAAGTATAGGAATGCTTTAACAGCAAATATCGTCCTGTCGAGGAATGCTGGGTGAAACTTATACGTGACACGTCAGAAATAGAAGTATTTAGTTTCGGATACTGTTTCTGATTTGTATGCATTCTTTTTAAAGACCATCTGTATTCAGTGGAGCAAATAATAATGATTTTAAATTTTGGTACAAAACCTGAAATTTGGGCGAGGGGGACAGTCAATAACATCGACCCCAGTACTTGACTGGTGTTGTAGACAATGGGCAACGTTGATTGTTCAAGTTTGTTGTGATGATTACATAACAACTGGTACTTATTTTATCGACCCAGAAATGATGAAAGGCAAAGTCGACTTCGGCGGTGTTTGAACTCCCGTCACGTGGAGGACGGATCCGGCCATCGTCCGAGTACATCGTGAAGTTCGCCCTGCCTCCTTCCTTTGGCCGGGAAGGACAGGCAGTTTAGGCAGTTCTTCTCTGAAAAGGAAAGTGAGGCTGGAGAGATAGGTGCTGTCACCCTGTAAGTTTGTTGAAAGGTGGGTGAATGAAGAAAGAATGGCCCGTGTGAATGGGGCCTGCTCTAAGTATGTGCCTGTTGGCCGAATGGAATAAGGAGAGGGGTGTTTACCTGAGGTGCCTTGGTGTTAGATGGCCCAAAGTGTGTGTAGTGATGCTACTGTGTAGGGTTCGGCGCGCATGCGCAGAATGGGACTACTTCCGGGTGGCCACCGGAAGTCTTCCCCATGCGCATGTGCGGGAAAACATCTCTCGAGCCCGCGAACCTCAAATCGCTCTCTTCGGCTCAAGACAGCACTGCGATCGGTCACGGTTTTCCTGGCTCTGACAGCCACACACCAGCTTCAACCAACTTCAACCAACCTCAACGACCAACACCAGCAGTATCTCAGAGGCTGTCTATTCCCCCATCAGACAACGTACAACCATGAATCAATAAACCAAGTTGTCTGTTCACCTTTAACCTGAGTTTCGTCTGTTTGCTTTCTACAAGAATTTTTGTATGTGACTAGAAAGGATCTCGACACCCTACCAGTGCTTCGATGATAGATCCTTTCACATTACAATTGGTGACCCCGACGTGATGTGAAAGGATCTATCATCGAAGCACTCCTTATCACATCCTGGCATCGCTGCCACCCTCAAACTAATCACTGCTCGGTTTTTCTGGCCGAATATGCGTCGCACAATTACTTGTTGGACACGCACCTGCTCCAAGTGTCAACGATCCAAGATTCAACGGCACGTTCGTGCCCCGCTTGGACAATTTCCCCCCACGGAGGCCCGTTTTCGCCATGTCCACATCGATCTGGTTGGACCATGGCCTGTGAGTCGCGGGTTCTCTTATCTATTAACTTGTGTCGATCGTTTCTCCCGCTGGCCAGAAGCCATTCCGATAGCAGACATTTCTGCTGAGACTGTTGCGCGAGAGCTTTCGTTTCAAACTGGATTTCTCGCTTCGAGTCCCGTCCCGATTGACAACTGATCGTGGACGACAGTTTGAGGCCTCGCTATTTCGCGAATTGTCGCGAATTTTGGGTATGCACCATATCACACACCCAAGCTACCATCCAGCGTCTAATGGATTGGTTGAGCGGTTCCATAGACAGCTCAAGGCCGCTCTTCGTGCCTCTTCGGACCCACAGTCCTGGATCGAATTTCTGCCCATTGTGCTTCTCGGCTGTCGGACTGCTGTCAAGGCAGACCTGGGGTTTTCTGCTGCAGAGCTGCTGTATGGTACCACACTGGCATTGCCCGGTACGATGTTGGTGCCAGACACTTCCCCGCCCCATGATCCGGCGACCTATGTCACCAGACTGCGGGAATATTTTTCAAACCTTCCGCCCATGCTTCCCAGAAAGCAATCTCCACCGTCCCATCTTCCACCGGATATGAACACCTGGTCGCATGTTTTTGTTCGGGACGATTCTGTGAAGGGCCCACTTGTTTCTCCCTATAAAGGACCTTTTCGTGTGCTTTCTCGCACACCAAAGGTTTTCACGATTGAGATAAATGGTCGTTCGGAGACCGTTTCCGTGGACCGTTTAAAAAAGGCACATTTTGAGACGTCTTCATCTTTTGATGACAACCTTGACACACCCACCTATGCACCTTTAACAACACTTTCACCTGCACAAACGCCTTCACCTGTACAAACGCCTCACCTGCACAAACGCCTTCACCTGCACAATCACCTTCACCGGCTCCTACAACACCACCCTCGCCGTCAACGGGTGCCCCGAGCACACCGTATGTTACAAAATCGGGCAGAACAGTGCATTGGCCCAAGAAACTTTCAAAAACAATTTACATTTAACTTTCTTTAAAATGTTCTTCTTGTATAATAGTATGTACCAAGTCTTCTGGGGGATCGGCAAGCCTTCTGTTTTCTGCAGCACCACCACAATATTCTGGTTGCCGTACTTCGCACTCGGAGGGGAGCCCTGTAGTGATGCTACTGTGTAGGGTTCGGCGCGCATGCGCAGAATGGGACTACTTCCGGGTGGCCACCGGAAGTCTTCCCCATGCGCATGTGCGGGAAAACATCTCTCGAGCCCGCGAACCTCAAATCGCTCTCTTCGGCTCAAGACAGCACTGCGATCGGTCACGGTTTTCCTGGCTCTGACAGCCACACACCAGCTTCAACCAACTTCAACCAACCTCAACGACCAACACCAGCAGTATCTCAGAGGCTGTCTATTCCCCCATCAGACAACGTACAACCATGAATCAATAAACCAAGTTGTCTGTTCACCTTTAACCTGAGTTTCGTCTGTTTGCTTTCTACAAGAATTTTTGTATGTGACTAGAAAGGATCTCGACACCCTACCAGTGCTTCGATGATAGATCCTTTCACATTACATGTGTGAGGATCCTTTGGTCACCTCTTGGTGGAACTCCCCACTACTGGGGAAGTACATTGTACACAGTATTTCGTCGGTCGCTACATTCTCAGTTCAAATTCCGCCGAGGTCGACTTTGCCTTTCATCCTTTCGGGGTCGATAAATTAAGTACCAGTTGCATACTGAGATCGATCTAATCGACTGGCCCCCTCCTCCAAAATTTCAGGCCTTGTGCCTAGAGTAGAAAGGATTATTATTATTATTATTATCATTATTAGTATTATTAAGGCGGCGAGCTGATAGAATCACTAGTATTCCGGGCAAAATGCTTAGTGGTATTTCGCCCGTCGCTACAATATGACACCAAGAAAATGTAATTGTATACCTATTGTAAAAACTATTCACCGGTAGAGCAATAACAATAAAACTAGTATAGATAACAATCATACAATTGTTCATAAGGTTACTTATCTATACTTGTTTTTACCTACTGAAAATAGTAATAGTAGTACAATGCAAATAATTGTAGTACCTCTTGTAGTGATGAATATCCCATGCAATGCTTATATAATTTTATAATCTAATTTAATATACTAATTAATTCAAAAATATGTGTAGCGAGACTAATTTCATAATTGCAAGATTTAGACTTAAATAGTCTGAAAAGGGCTCCACGGGTCAAGTCTCTAATGACTGGTCAGGCCACCTGTCTGGTGACGCTGAAATACTTTGTCGAAATTGGGTTGGTTTAGTTTTACGCGGGAATCGGAGTGCGCAATAGACCCCACCAAACGCAATAGACCCCACCAAACACAGCAAATTCTAAATGTTCGTCTGAGCCATTTTTTTTTTGTAAATAGATAGCATGAAGCTTTTCATTTTAGCAGAGGGAAAAGAGTTTGTTTTCACATTGTTTTTGTTCTTGTTGAAGCACGTGTAACCAAGTTCGACTGAGCTGAGACGTCAAATGTGTGTATGGAATGTTCTACTGACAACATTCTTCGTGGTGTATTCATTTCGTTGGCTGCTGTATAATTTTATTTAGCTGCAGAATAAAAATATCCCTGTTAACTGAACAGCTCGTCTTTGCTACTATTTCCACCGTTTTATATGCAACTCATGGGAAGCAAGATTTTGTTTTAAGAGGGCCAGAGACACTTCCTTCCAGTTAAATATGCAATCACTTGATATTGAACACCTAATTCAGTTTTCAACTTATTTTTTAAATATTCTTTTTATATATAGCTATGTCTGTATATGTGTATCTCTGTAAATGGAATATAAACATTATTATTCTATTGTGTGTGTGTGTGTGAATATGCGTATCTATTTCTATAGATACGCATATTGTATTTGTAGATCCATTATTTAGGCAGAATGGTATACATGTAAGATTCCAATACCTTGTGAGTAAAATCCAATAGTATTTAAAATTGCTCATTCCAAGTATAGAGTTTGTACACAGTGCAATCGAATCAAGGGTTTTATATATATATATATATATATATATGAAGAATGGAGTTGAACGACGAATTAACAAAATGTGAATTTGCTACCCAGGTATCGGTTAACCGAATTATCCATAACAAGATAATTCATTCAACTACTCAAATATTTATATATATATATATATATATATATAAATGGCGGTGCCCCAGCATGGCCACAGCTCATGAGCTGAAACTAGAATCAATCAATCAATATATATATATATATATATATATATATATATTTATATATTTATATATATATATATTATATATATATATATATTACATCTGCGTGAGTGAATGTATATTTATGTGTGCATGTTAAATGTACGTGTGTGTATGTATACGAGGTGTAGTCAAAAAGTATCCGACATTTGGCCCAAAACAAGTAATATTAAAAAACTCACCGTTCTGATTTAGTCTCCTTCAAAATATTCTCCTTGGGAACCTACACACTTCTGCCAACGTTCCGGTCACTGCTGGAAACATTTATGGAAATCACTGTTTGGGGGATGCTGTAGAGCTGTGCCGTCGAATTTTGCTTAAGTCCTCCCTTCACTGAAATCCCCCTTTGAATGTTTTTTTGAGCTTTGGGAACAACCAAAAGTCACACAGAGTCAAGTCTTGGGAGTAGGAAGCCTGATGAAACAAGTGGTGTGTTTTGCTTGACAAGGAAGGCTTGGACGACGTGGGTGGATTGAACTGAGCGAATCGAACTGGTTGAACTGACCCATAACTGATTCCAACTTCGGCAACAATCACCTCAATAGTCACACGACGGTCTTCATAGACTATTCCTTAAACCTTTGCAAACATTTCGTAGTTTCTGCTTGTCGATGGTCTGCCGCAACGTGACTCACTGTCCATTGAGGTGCGGCTATTTTGAACTGAGTGTACCACTCCTTTATTTGTGTTTTTTCTCGTAGCATCATCTCCAAAGGCCTTCCGAATCTTCTCGATAGTCTGGGCTTGCGTATGACCAAGTTTTTGACAGAATTTGATACAGAATATTTGCTCAATGAACTCGGCCATCTTGACTAAAAAAGAAAAATCGCACAGTACACCCTTCACGTCTGTACTCAACCCGTCTCTGAGGGCGAATGGCGCAACCTACGAACACGAAATTTCTTGCGCATGCTCGGGAAAGACGCGGCCACCTATGACCCCCATGCGGGTTTTGCTCACGCCTTGTTATTTTGTGCCAAAAAAAAAATCAAGGTCGGACACTTTTTGACTACACTTAGTATGTGTGTGTCTGCCGAGTTTCGGTGGGAAAAACAGGGCTCGTGGGGTCGGCAATCCTGGTGTTCCCACTTCATGTGTCGTTTTTATATTGTGTTGTAAAAATTTGTGTATCATTCGAATTTCATCGATTTTGTCTTCGATTTCATGTAATATTTTTAAAGATCATTTATATGTAAATTTCATCCGTGTCTCATGACCCCAAATCATGATGTGTTGTCCCCCTCTTCGTTAGCCCTTTGTGGGTAATAAAGAAATCACTTAGTATGTGTGTGTGTGTGTGTGTATTATACACACATATATACATATATATTATACACGTATATGTGTGTGTGTAACTGTGTGCGTATGTATGTGTGTATGTATATATATATATATACACGCGCGCGCGCACACTAGCAATGCACCTCAGCGTTGCCCGAGTGTTATGACCTACAGCCGCATTGTATTATTTGTTCCTTTCTTACAGGTAGAGTCGGCACACGCGGAGTTTGGAACAAACAACTCTTCTTTATAGACATGTTTTTCGATCATTTTCTGATGAACAACGAACGTTGCAGCTGCCGTCAACCGAAATCGGTCACAAGTCTGTGTTTGGCCCCGGGGATATAATAGAAGGCACTACTTGCCCGAGGTACCATGCAGGAGGACTGAACGTGGAACCATGTGGTTGGGAAGCAAACTTCTCAAACACACAATCATTCATGCACCTAATGTGTGTGTGTGAGTGTGTGTGTGTGTGTGTGTGAGTGTGTGTGTGTGTGTGAGTGTGTGTGTGTGTGTTGGTTTGCATTTGTTGTTAAATCGAGTATTGTGTCCCACTAAGTCTTTAAGTTAGCAGATCATCAAGCAGAGATCTATAAAATAAATTCTAGATTGAAATACGTACTGTGGTCAGTATGATCAATTGAATTTTTTAAAGTGATAACCCATCATGGCGACAGTCGCAAGACTAAACCCAGTAAAATAAAGACTAAACCCAGTAAAATAACGTTTAAAGACTTAATAGCTTCAAATTTAAGGCAATGGATTACTAACCACAAGATAATGAGTTTAAAAATTCGTATTGAACTTCCACTCTATAAGATAACACTATACCAGATCTGATCAATAAGTATCCGGACTGTTGCCATAGTAACGAAACTAAAGCACGCAGAGTGAAGCTACTTGGCACAGATCGACCTTGAACTCTGATGTGTATGTGCACTAAGTTTTAACATTCTAGATCACTTTCGCTGTTTACAGCAATGCTTGGAAGGAACGTGTGTAGTGTGTGATCGTCGCATTGTTCATGACACAAAAAAACTGTCATGGCGATACCTGCTCAGAGGCCTACGCAAAGATGCAGAAAGTGTATGGAGAGGAGTGTATGAGCTGCAGACAGGAGTACGAGTAGTTCTGACATTTCCAAGACGGCCGTTAAAACGTCGATATTGACGAACGTTCTGGGAGACCCGCAACTAGCAAAACTGAGAAAAACATCGCAGATGTGCGTGCAGCTGTGAGGGGAAATCGTCAAGTCACCATCCGCGAGTTATCAGAGGATATGTAGATTAGTTACGGTTCAGTTTAGTCCATTATCATTGAAGATTTGTGTATGAGACACGTGTCTTCCAAGTTTGTGCCAAAACTACTTTCAGCTGACCAAAAAGACACTCGGGTGTTGAAAACTTTGCATAGGTCTCTGAGAAGGTATCGCCAAGCTTTTGGCAAAATTTTATGCTGATTCTCTGCTCAACTTACTTTGTCATGGTCAATATAGAAAAAATGAGATCCTATAGAAAAAATTAAATATAAGATAAAAACATATACCAATGATTAAGTAATGTGCAAAGTAATACTTAAAACGTATATATTTAGTAAAATGACTACACGTGTTTCGTGGTTATATTTAAGAAATGATAACAGTAAAATCAATTCAATATAAATATAGCCACACTTCAGGTCAAAGATAAAAATACTAAAAATAATTATCTTTATTATTTTATTATTATATTATTTTAATCTTTGACCTGAAGAGTGGCTATAGTTATATTGAATTGATTTTACTGTTATCATTTCTTAAATATAGCCACGAAACACGTGTAGTCATTTTACCAAATATATACGTTTTATTTATTATTTCGTACATTACTTAATCATTGGTATGTGTTTTTATCTTATATTTAATTTTTTTCTATATGATCTAATTTATTCTATATGACATACTTTAATTTTTTCATTGTTGAATTGATAAAAAGTGGGTTTTTTTCTAATTTATTTATATATATAATTTGAACAGTCAGATAAGATATGAGAATTTCGGGTAAATATTGGGGTTAGTGTCAATTTGCGGTCTTTATTATTAACACTTTGATATTACCAATCTTATCAGCGATAAGTGTTTAACTATTGTTTAGATAAATTGAGCGGAAAAGTAACAGGTAGAAAACTGTGTCATATATCTTTACCTTTTGACCGACCGATTAAAAAAATAATCTTTTGTAACTAAACACTTTCAAACTTTGGACACTGGTAGAATGTGTCATATAGCATTTTTGAGGGGAAAAAAAACTTATATTTACGAAGTTATTTCACGTTAAAGTTGTTGTATTTCGGTAATTTCAACCAATCAATGACGTGCATTCAGCTGAATAAAATTACTGGCGTTGTTTGTCAGCAACAACTATCGGCGGTGTATTTTTCGTTTGTCACTGTTATTTATTTATGACATCGTTGAAATTGCCGAAATGCAAGAAATTAAACAACAAATAACTTACAAACTACAGAATTTTCTCAAGAAAGCCAAGAGAAAAAGACGTTTTATAAACACATTCTACCAGTATACGAAGTTTAAAAGTGTATAGTTACAAAGAAATTATTTTAAAAATCTGCCGGTCAAAGCGAAAAGATCCCATATATGTGTGCGAGTGTGTTGTTTGTCGTTGTTGTTGTACAGGTGGTGGTGGTGGTGGTGTGGTGTGGTGATAGATCAGCGAATGGTTAAGCTATCGTCATCTTATCAACTCAGGCGACATTGTTTTCTACCTGTTACTTTTCCTCCCTGTTTATCTCAATAGTTAAACACTTATCTCTAATAAGACTGGTGAAATCTAAGTGTTAGTCAGAACGACCGAAAATTGATACCAAACCCCATTCATACACGAAATTCTCATATCTCATTATCTAACTGTTCAAATTCCACAAGTCTAACGTTCATATAAAAATAGACGTAAATTATTAGCTGATGACGGGATACGAAACCATTTTTTTCTTTTTTCTTTTTATAATAAAATTGTTTTTAAAAACAATTTTATCTATCTTTCGCCCAGTTTCTTGTCGACCCAATTGATTGATTGCTTGTCTTATCTGTAGGGTCAAACGTCCTCATCTCTTCACCTATATTTCACCCATACAAAAATATCTTGTTCGTCAATTATTTAATCTATCGCCTTTTCATGTTCTGTGCTTATAGACGTACGATCACGTAACTCCATGCCTTCCTGTCCCTTATACGACTTAGTACCTTACGGTGTCGGTCTGAAACCAACTACTAAGCTCACAGAGTCTCTTCTCCCTCTCTTTCTCTGCCTCCCATGGCTCATTCTTTATTTCAGTTTCCAGATATCATCACTGTCTGTTCGTAGCTTTGTCTTCTTATCTCATCCAATGAATAGAACTCTGTTGTCTTATGTTGTTAAGCGGTTTCCTAGCGATTTCTCCTCGTTTTTGGACACCAGTATTTATTACTCTCAGTATCCCCCCCCCTCTCTCTCTCTCTCTCTCTCTCTCTCTCTCTCTGCTTATCTATCTATCTCTATGGCAGCGGTCCCCAACCTTTACTAGGGTCAAGTGGTGAAGACATTATTTCGGCCTAGCTAAAGGCATCTGGAAAATGTAAAACTGCTGTCAGAGAAAAAAAAACCATTTTCCACCGTGGGAAAAGTTCTGTTGCGGTGTTAATTTAAATTTGGCTATGGTGGATCGAATCCACTTCATGCTTGCAAGATCCACTACAGATGTAATCCATTTCCTCATCACTCATCGCCGAGCCAATCGTTTCGTTTTTGCTTCTTTCCAAATGTGTGCATATGTTTGTCTTGATGGATTCTATTGGAAAATTTTGAAGCTCAAATATTGCAAATTTTATATCAAGCATTGTTATTCTCAACAATTCTTAGGCATTCATTTAAACAATTTCCCCCTCTGTTTTCACCTCAAGGGTTTACATAATAGGATGAGGTTTTCTCCACACACATTTTCACACAAACTTTACCAACTCAACATATATTCCATTTGTTTAGTGTTAATATAACTGCTGATAACCGGATCTGTCCCACGCGTGACAACAGCTGTTCGATGAAGCTCCACAGGTCAGTAATGCGTGGACACTGGACGAGTGCATGCAGGACGGTTTCATCGCCCTGCGCACACCTCGGACAGGTCAGTCTGACAGCACTTCCATGTCTGCAGAGCTTGTCTCGAACCGACAGAGCTCCCCGGTAGCACTGCCAGTCTAGGGGTTTCTGAAAATTATCCATAGGCCCTGACCCGAAAGTCCAACGGAAAAGACCACTTAGCTGATCCCTCTCGACGCCCAGAGTTTCCCCAGGTACGTCGTCGCTCTTTCCACTAATCCTCTATAGAACAGCAGAGTGGAACTTCCACCGACCACGTTGTCCGACTGATAGAAGGCCGTGAGCGCTTGCCGACACTCCAGGTGCCAGGCGCCAGATACCCTTTCTTGGTCTGCGCTTGACCCAGGACTGTAGTTCCATCAATGGGACGAGCTGTGGATAGTCCCGTTTGTCGAACGGCGACCATACCTGCTCACCGTTAAGGAAACGCTAGAGATGTCGCAGCCTCAGTGCATGTCTGCGCGTCATTAACCACGGCATGCCCAGTCCTCCACTTAGCGGTTGTTGAGAGTAGATGGATCGTCCGACGAGCGGGACACGTCCTTTCAATAGAAAGTGGAAGAGCAAACGCACCAACTTTATCAGGCACGAAGTGGAGCAAGGGATAGCGGTCAGGTGGTAGTAGAGGACGGAAGCGATGTATGCATTCGCCACTTGCGGCCGACCCTGCAGGAATACTTCCTCTCTGCCCATTTCTGGGTGAGATTGGCTGCCCTGCTCGTTACCTCCCCACTGTTTTTGTCCACCTGGAGGTCTGGACCAAACCAGACCCCGAGCGACTTAACCGGTCCTTCTGTCCAGCGCCTTATAACGCTGTCGGTTGGCATGGACCTACTTCACCAGGTACCGAGCGGCAGGCCCACCGACTTCTCCTGGTTGATCTTTGCTCTTGTCACCGCTTCGTACTCCCTTAGAGCTGTGCCGATCACCTTGATTTCCGAGATGCTCAACACTATTACGGTGCCGTCGTCCGTGTAAGCCAACACGAACCTTCCGCATCCTAGGTGACGCAGAATACCCCTCGAAACATCCAGCTTCCGCAGCAATGGCTCGAGAGGCAGTACGTGCAGAAGAGGTGCGAGTGGGCAGCCTTGACGGATCGAGCGAGCGATGCTAAACGATTCCGAAAGGTGGCCATTTACTTTCACCACCAAGCAGACGTTACTGGACATCGCAGCGATCCAGCCCCTGAAAACTGAATCGAAACCCGCTGCCGCAAGAACAGCCTCCAATTATTGGTGGTCGACCCTATCAAAAGCTTTCGGCTGATCCAAATTTATCAGGGCTCCACCCATGCCAGGTTTCTTGCCCACTCTCTCTATGATATAGCGCGTGAGGTGAAGGCTGTGGTGGAGAGTTCTGTTTGGGGTAGCGCATGTCTGCGCGTCACCAACTAACTTATCGACGACAACCGCTAACCTCTTCGCTAAGACACAGGCCAAAATTTAATAATCTGTATTCAGCAGAGTTATAGGTTTAAAATGATCAATTTTGCCCCCTTGTTCGGGTCCTCCCTTAATAGCACCACCTTGGTTTGATAGAGGTGTGGTCGCTATTTCTTAAATGTATATAAAAAAAAAGTCTTCGCTGTGAGACAACGAATAATGTGTATACATCGTCTGGTTTGTTTTCGTTTGATAGTTTCTGAATGCAGGCGGTTTATATATACTGTTAATTCACATAGATACGTACATGCATACGTGCAGACAGATATTAACATAGATTAGAATTTGTTGTAGAAACTGAAATAGTATAATGAATAAGGGAGGAAGAAAAGATAGATGTAAAAGTGTAGAAAGGATAAAGAGAGGGATAGCGCGGTTTAACAATGGCGAATCAAATGTAGCTATCATCACGGACGCATAATTTTGAGAGGTCCTTGAGTCAAGTATTTGGAAAACGGTTGAAGCATTGTCTTCGTTTTTGCACGAGCACTACAAAACACTCAGATAAACATAGTATTTTGTCTATGAGGACACTGTTATAAACAATTATATCGCAGTTTAAACTATTTTAACACTTAAGTTGTTTATCTTGCTTTTAGCTTGTTTATCACAACAGATGTTGGAAGTTATCAATGAGGTTTTTTGTCTCTTAAACGCGAAATCTCTCCAAATTTTGATGATCTTTAACCAATTAGTTTTCTTTTTTTAAATTTTTATCACATAAAGAATGTATTTAAACCGATTTCTTTCACTCCAACTGTTTTTAAAATAAATAAACCAAGTAGCATAGCGTGTGGCGTTAGGACCGCAGACGACCGTTACCTTATAAATATACATACATATATATATACTTTATTTAAAGCAGCAGAAATTCAACAAAATCTGTTACTCTGAGTTTCTCGTTGCCGTTCATCAGACAGTTTTTCTAGCAAAAACTGTCTGATGAACGGCAACGGAAAACTCAGAGTAACAGATTTTGTTGAATTTCTGCTGCTTTAAATAAAGCATATTACTCTACCACTGGTATTTGAGTACTCTTTTTTTCCACCTTGTTTCACATTTATGTGTTTACTCCGGTACATATATATATACATATATATATATATATTATATATATATATATATATATATATATATATATATATAATATATATATATATTAATATAAAAGGGCTTAGTAAAATAAATTACTTTGCCACATACTGAACTCATTAGAAATAGCAGCCAAAAAAGTTTTTTAGCTATTTCTAATACTTAAAGAAAATTTCTCTCAGATAGTGCACTATCTGAGAGAAATTTTCTTTAAGTATTAGAAATAGCTAAAAAACTTTTAAATATTAAAATAAAATATTAAAATATTATAATAATCCAGGTTTCTCGGAGCACTAGGCCACTTGGTGTTGAATGGATATACTATTAAATTAGTATCTAATTCTCTTACCCTTATTAATTAATTATATATATATATATATATATATATACAGGGTTGGCCAAAAGTCAGCGACAGTAAATCAAAACTATTTAATTCCAAGATTTACCAACTGAATGAATTTAAGAAAAGCATCTAAAAATGAAACATCATGAAAATTGTTTAAATCGAAGTTCTTCTTGAGCGACGCATTTTTCCATTCGAGTCAATACAGAATTACAGAGTATTAATGGAATTTTGATTTACTGTCTGGTGGCTTTTGGCCTACCTTGTGTATGTATGTATGTGTGTGTGTGTGTGTATGTATGTATATATGTATATATATATATATATATATAATATATATATATATATAATATATATATATATAATAATAAATATTAGGGAATAAATCCAAATTTACAGGGAAAAAATCAGATTTAGGATTAAATCCAATTTTATAGTAAAATATTATATAATATTAATTAAAGACAAAACCACTATTTTGCAAAACAAACAAGGAAAGACTTAATCAATACATAAAATTTTAATAAAAAGTAAAAAAACCGCCACTACAATTGTTACAATTGTAGTGGTGGTTTTTTTACTTTTTATTAAAATTTTATGTATTGATTAAGTCTTTCCTTGTTTGTTTTGCAAAATAGTGGTTTTGTCTCTAATTAATATTATATATTATATATATATATATATATATACACACACATATAAGAAATAAAAAAGGGAAAATACGCACACTTACATAGTTTTAAATATAATTTTTAATATATCGACTCGTTTCGCTATCGCTATTCATGATATTATGTTTTACTTATTTGAACATATATTTTTTTCTTAAGAAGAAATTTTGTCCATGTTGTGTGGGATGAAATTCATGATTAGGATCATTATCGGCGAAAACCTGCTGATCTTCTATAAGTGCCAACACTTTAGCAATAATATTTGTAATCAATTTAAGTGTTGCAGAAGGAGCTTCCACTATCCTATCTGTATTTTCAGCTTGTTCTTTTTCTAGCGGCATCAGCTCCTCATTAGATAAACTTTCTTTCTCGGACACAAGCAACTCAGTCACATCATCCTCTATGACTTCTTCAAATCCTACATCCTTTGCATGTGTCACTGTATCTTTCCGAATTTGATGTAGACTTCCTGCTTGAGGAAAACTTGTAATGTCACGGATACAGTCTGGCCATATATTTTCCCAAGCACTTTTCAAAGTTAAAGGCTTCACTTTATCTCGTGACTCAACTGTATTACCCACAATAACCATTATGTCGAATTTCTTTTAGAAATCTCTAACTATACGTTTATGCTGCCTGTCAATTGCTTTCATAGATTGATTGAAAGCTTTCTTCATATATTGTACCTTGAAGTTAGCTATCACACTGTGATCTATTGGTTGGAACAAGGAGGTTGTATTCTTGGGGATATATTCTACTCTCACATCATCAGAAATTTCATCTAATTTCACTGGGTGGCTCAGTGCATTGTCTAAATGAAGCAATTCTTTGTTGGAAATATATCTGGCTCTGTACCCTTCAAATGCAGGACAAAAAACATTTGTAAGCCACGCTTAGAAAAATAAACTTATACCTTCTTATTTGAACACCAAACCAGAAATAGATTCATTTTGAGTAACCTTTGAAAGCCTTAGATTTTCAGAATCATATACGAATAGGGGCTTTAATTTCATATCACCAGCGGCATTTCCTCCCAAAAGAAGAGTCAGACGATTTTCGAAAGCTTTAAATCCTGGTATTGATTCCCCTTCTCAAGAAATTAAAGTTCTGGCAGGCATACACATTTCCAGAACAGTACAGTTTCATCAACGTTGTACATTTGCTTTGGAGGCGCAATGGCCCAGTGGTTAGGGCAGCGGACTCGCGGTTTCGATTCCCAGACCGGGCATTGTGAGTGTTTATTGAGCGAAAACACCTAAAAGCTCCACGAGGCTCCAGCAGGGGGTGGTGGTGATCCCTGCTGTACTCTTTCACCACAACTTTCTCTCACTCTTACTTACTGTTTCTGTTGTACCTGTATTTCAAAGGGCCGGCCTTGTCACTCTCTGTGTCACGCTGAATATCCCCGAGAACTTACGTTAAGGTTGCACGTGTCTGTGGAGTGCTCAGCCACTTACACGTTAATTTCACGAGCAGGCTGTTCCGTTGATTCGGATCAACCGGAACCCACGTCGTCGTAACCGACGGAGTGCTTCCCAACATTTGCTTGATGTGTACCCCCTTTCAGCAACCGTTTTCTTCAGTTGCTCAGGATAATTAGTAGCAGCCTCCGTATTAGCTCTTGCAGTTTCACCAGTCATTTTTATGCTGTGCTAATTCATGCGCTTTGTAAACCTTTCAAACCAACTTTTACTAGCCAAAAGGGGTTTTTCACTATAAGTTTCACCTTCCTTTTTCTGTAAATCGTATAAACTTTTGGCTTTTTTCGTTCTTTGTCTTTTCTTTTTTATTACCATCGTGTTTATCGGCACATTACACTGATTCTGATCCTCGAGTTTTACACCCAAGAATCGTTACCTATTTCTTTATTACCCACAAGGGGCTAAACACAGAGGGGACAAACAAGGACAGACATAGGTATTATGTCGATTACATCGACCCCAGTGCGTAACTGGTACTTATTTAATCGATCCCGAAAGGATGAAAGGCAAAGTCGACCTCGGCGGAATTTGAACTCAGAACGTAAAGACAGATGAAATACCTATTTCTTTACTACCCACAAGGGGCTAAACACAGAGGGGACAAACAAGGACAGACAAACGGATTAAGTCAATTACATTGACCCCAGTGCGTAACTGGTACTTAATTTATCGACCCCGAAAGGATGAAAGGCAAAGTCGACCTCGGCAGAAGAAGTACCGCAAAGCATTTCGTCCGGTGTGCTAACGCTTCTGCTAGCTCGCCGCCTTGAATCGTTACCACACAGCCACTCCTGCACCTATTACTATTAAACTGTTAGCGATTTAAAAACTACACGATCCGAGTTTCCGTAAGAGTGAAATTACAGACAGAATCCTGAAATTAATGGTTATACTTTACAATTTCTGTAAGCGAAACCACATAACCTGAAACAACTGTAACGTGGTTGACACTTATATATAGATTTGACTCAGATTAACAATGTGTGGGCGAACGATTGTAGTGGCCTGGTCAAATTTCCTACTACTGTTGTTAATACAGCCAACCAGTGGCATAAAAAGGCACCATCTCTTTACTCTTTTACTTGTTTCAGTCATTTGACTGCGGCCATGCTGGAGCACCGCCTTTAATCGAGCAACTCGACCCCGGGACTTATTCTTTTGTAAGCCCAGTACTTATTCTATCGGTCTGTTTTGCCGAACCACTAAGTAACGGGGACATAAACACACCAGCATCGGTTGTCAAGCAATGCTAGGGGGACAAACACAGACACACAAACGCATATATATATATACATATATACGACGGGCTTCTTTCAGTCTCTGTCTACCAAATCCACTCACAAGGCTTTGGTCGGCCCGAGGCTATAGCAGAAGACACTTGCCCAAGATGCCACGCAGTGGGACTGAACCCGGAATCATGTGGTTGGTAAACAAGCTACTTACCACACAGCCACTCCTGCACCTATCTGTGTCTGGAAAATAACATGAGGCTGTTGCATGTATGTTAACTCTCTCAGACCTGGGCCCTTCTGTGTACCTTTACCATTTACCTGGGTTCCTGAGCAAAAACATAAATAGTTGCATATAAAACTCAAGAATAATGATTGCAAGCAATTTAAAGGGCAGAATCACGCAAAAATTCGGGAAAATAACAATAATGGGCCTTTTTCTCAAGAACTGCATTTGTTAGGCAAACTAATGGACAGAATCACAGAAAACTTTTGGAGAATAACAATAATAGATCTATCTCTCAACTACCGTATTCATTCACCTGAATCATTACTTTCCTCGCCAGTTTAAACCAGTTTTGTCCATGTTGTGTGGGATGAAATTCATGATTAGGATCATTATCGGCGAAAACCTGCTGATCTTCTATAAGTGCCAACACCTTAGCAATAATATTTGTAATCAATTTAAGTGTTGCAGAAGGAGCTTCCATATCCTATCTGTATTTTCAGCTTGTTCTTTTTCTAGCGGCATCAGCTCCTCATTAGATAAACTTTCTTTCTTGGACACAAGCAACTCAGTCATATCATCCTCTATGACTTCTTCAAATCCTACATCCTTTTCATGTGTCACTGTATCTGGCGTAAATGTAAACTCTTGTCCGAAGAATAAATATCATCAATAATTTCCTCAACTGCAAAGAGTCTGGGCCTTCGTCGTTTACAAGATGAAGTGTTGGATTCATCGCACTCTCGTTTCATCGCACAATCGAATTATTTTTTCCTATAAAAAAACAAAAAAAATTAGACAGCAGCTATCGGGGACACTATTTAACAATGAGTTATAAACACATTTGTCTACAAAGCTGCAACGGGATCAGTTGTCTACTTTTAGTATTTTATCTTAATTCCCAATTTAGCGGGAATCCAGCAATGATCCCTTTTAAGTTATTCCTGCTATAGGCGCAGGAGTGGCTGTGTGGTAAGTAGCTTGCTAACCAACCACATGGTTCCGGGTTCAGTCCCACTGCGTGGCATCTTGGGCAAGTGTCTTCTGCTATAGCCTCGGGCCGACCAATGCCTTGTGAGTGGATTTGGTAGACGGAAACTGAAAGAAGCCTGTTGTATATATGTATATATATATATACATATGTGTGTGTGTGTGTTTGTGTGTCTGTGTTTGTCCCCCTAGCATTGCTTGACAACCGATGCTGGTGTGTTTACGTCCCCGTCACTTAGCGGTTCGGCAAAAGAGACCAATAGAATAAGTACTGGGCTTACAAAGAATAAGTCCCGGGGTCGATTTGCTCGACTAAAGGCGGTGATCCAGCATGGCCGCAGTCAAATGACTGAAACAAGTAAAAGAGTAAAAGAGTATAGTGGGAATACGGCTTGATATGGTTAAGGCATAAAAACTAGGTTCAAATAAGCAGACGAAAGAACTTATAGTTACGGAGATTTCATTTGATAAGTTTCAAATTCTGGAAGTGATAATTTTTGTATGCTATGCAGACATAGCAATCTGACAAATAGTTTGCTAGCCAGAGTGTTGTATTGCTTCTTGAAGTGGCTTTGGGTGTATTTTTAACTCAATAACAGGGACTTAAAAGTTTTGATCGTGTCCACTGTAAGAATGATATGCGTGTGAAGTTGTTTTGTTTTTGAAGCAGCTGTCAAGTATCCTCTTCTGGTTTCATGAGTTAAGTGGTGACAGAGTGTAATTGTCTGGATGTATGTTGTAATTTGGAGAGGGGGAATGGGTAGGTTTGGGATATCAATGGAATTTAGCCTATGAAATATTTTAGTGAAACTTGCAAGAGCACAGTGAGGACAGATAGGAACCTTCAAAGGCGCCTCAAAATGATTCTGAGGGACAATTTGCTCGACTGTGTCACAAGTGAAGAGATTCTAAGAAGTGCAATGTCACAGCCACAAGAGATTGTAGCACAACACTGATTCTGCCTAGCTAGATACATTCTCCATCTAACGCAGTGGTTCTCAGCCAGTTTTTGCCTGTGGATTCCTTTGATTCCTGTTTTACTCAGGTGGACCCCATAGCCGTTCGATGCTTTAAAAAATCCTATTATATCTTTATGATCCTATATTATTAAGAATTGTGTAAAAAAAAATTTTTTTTAATATTTTGTGCTTTGTAAAAGTATAACCAATTTATCCCACAAAGATTTTAACAAAAAAATCTTGTATGTACCCCCTCCCTAAGAGTCATGCAGACTCCAGTTGAGAACCCCTGATCTAACTAATCATTGGCACTCATTAGGTGGTACTTGAGTACCAGCTAATGGCAGGTATAAAAGGAGATAAGGCAGCGAGCTGGCAGAAACGTTAGCACGCCAGGCGAAATGCTTAATCGTCAGATTAAATAAGTACCAGTTACGCACTGGGGTCGATGTAATCGACTTAATCCGTTTGTCTGTCCTTGTTTGTCCCCTCTACGTTTAGCCCCTTGTGGGCAATTAAGAAATAGATATATATATATTACTTTCTAGTTGAGGTGAAATGCCTGAAATATTTGGGGGGTGGGAGAGGATGATAGTCGATTACATCGACCCAAGTGCTCAACTGGTACTTTTTTTATCAACCCTGAAAGAATGAAAGGCAAGGTCGAGCTTGGTGGAATTTGAAAGCAGAACGTAAAACCAGAAGAAATATTGCTAAACATTTTGTCTCGTGTGCTGGCAGCTCAGCCCCTCAGATAATCCATTTTAATAAAAGAAGGGACAAGTCAAAGTTTCGAGAAATAATTGGGGTTTTTTTTCAGATTGGGTATTATCATTATTATTATCATTATCATTTATGGTTTCTTTTCATTATAACTTTATGTCAGCTGCCTTAGTACTGGGCATCCTCCAGGGGCCAAGAGTAACAAGGGCACTGTTGTTTTGCCATGCATGCTAAAATTATCGCCACATTTATTCCATTTTAGACGGAGAGTGCTTTCCGTAGTCTATGGGCTGTCCCCATCAAGGTTATCTTTTGTAGTTCGTGGAGATTGGAGTTACCAGGGAGTTGCTTAATATACTCCTCAGCTCCCTTCTTTATCATTCCCAACTCACCAATTACTACTGGTATTATCGTAGTACTTAGCTTCCACATTTTTGTGATTTCAATTTGCAGATCTTTATAGTGAGAAAGCTTTTTGTATATGTTTTCTTGAGACATTTTGATCTTGTGGGACAGACATATCTATTACCAGATAAGTTCCTCTGTTGTAGTCCTTGATCACAATGTCTGGTCAATTTTTCTGTCTGTTTGTATTGGGAAGTTCCAAGGGACAGTGATCCTCTGGATGGTGCCTGTACAACTTATCATGGGATTTAATTTTGTAGCATTCCAGTGGATGTACTGCCCTAGTCTGTCATGTCTTACAAGGGACTCCTTTCCAGTGAGGACTGGGCAGCCAGAAACAACAAAATCAATTGTCTCTGTGAATTTTCTGCAAATTCTGCATGAGGGATCGGATCCATCTTTTGTTCTTGTTTTGTGATTGTGTTGGTATGTGCATGTTTGTGTGTGTGTGTTAATTGTTAAAAATATTCATTTTTCAATAATATGTTTTAGTTACCACAGTAACAAAAAGCACATTATTGAAAATATTCTATGGTGGCTTTGTTTCATTCGTCAACAATAGTAAATTCTGCAATAAAAAACAAACTTTCCCCATGTCTCTATGCAGCCAGAAATATAGTTCTTTGTCTCATTATTCAATAAACAGCTGTCAAACAAACAAACAAACAAACCTCTTAAAGGAAAAACAAAACAAAACAACCCTTCCTAAACCTCCCCATACAAAAAGTCAAAACAACAGGTGGCCAGACATCTCAACTCCCAAGTCCACTTACTCTTGTCCAAACCCTAGACACAAGGAAGCAATTTATTATAAATATTTGAAATCTGGATATTTTTCAACAGCTGACATCCTTCACACACACACACACACACAAATGAATACACACACACACACACACAAATGAACGCATATAAGATGAAGACAAGTAACAAAATTCCCACGTAGCAGGGTTGATAATTAAGAGATTCCTCTTACATTAAACAATTGGTAGTCTTGTTGACCCACAAATAAAAAATATCTATTCACCAACAGTGTTGAGCGCTCAAACTCAATGTTCAATATTAGTGTATATATATATATATATATATATAGGCACAGGTGTGGCTGTGTGGTAAGAAGCTTGCTTCCCAACCACATGGTTCTGGTTCAGTCCCTCTGTGTGGTACATTAGGCAAGTGTCTTCTACTATAGCCTCAGGCCAACCAAAGCTTTCTGAGTGGAAACTGAAAGAAGCCTATTGTGTATATATATATATCATCATCATCATCATCATTTAGCGTCCGCTTTCCATGCTAGCATGGGTTGGACGGTTCAACTGGGGTCTGTGAAGCCAGAAGGCTGCATCAGGCCCAGTCTGATCTGGCAGTGTTTCTACGGCTGGATGCCCTTCTTAACGCCAACCACTCCGTGAGTGTAGTGGGTGCTTTTTACGTGCCACCCGCACAGGTGCCAGACGGAGCTGGCAAACGGCCACGAACGAATGGTGCTTTTACGTGCCACCAGCACGGGGGCCAGGCGAGGCTGGCAACGGCCACGAACGGATGGTGCTATATATATATTAGAAAATATAAGGTACTCAGAAATCTGGATGGTTTTATATTCACAGATTTTTATTAATATGTCACACATTTTTATAAGTGATATATTAGTGCTTGCATCCACTCTAGTGGATTCTTCAGATATGTATGTATATGTATATATTTATGTGCGTGTGTGTGTGTGTGTATTGTGCCTGTATTAGTACTGCCACCATCACTTGACAACCTATTTTAGTGTGTTTATGTCCCCGTAACTTAGCAGTTTGGTAAGGAGAGTGATAAATTAAGTGCTTGGCTTACAAAGAATATGTCCAGGTGTCAATTTCTTTGACTAAAAAACCCTTAAAGGCAGTGTTCCAGCATGTCTGCAGTCAAATGATTGAAACAAGTAGAAGAATAAAAGAATATATATATAAATGTATATATTTCATTTTTGGATTAGGTTTGCAAGATTCTTTATGTGAATTCATGTGTTGAAGCATATTCTGTTGTGTCAGGGGAGAGTCATTCTGTTTTGGTGCCTTGTAATTTAACATACTCATTGGTAAAATTTCCACTTAATTCTTTTTTATTTTTCTAAAATTTTCGTTGCGTCTTGCAACCTTTTCAATAGTTTTGACACAGAACTACTGAAAAAGTTACAAGACGCAACGAAAATTTTAGAAAAAAAATATAAAAAATAAATAAGTGGAAATTTTACCAGTGAATGTGTTAAATAATAAGACACCAAAAGAGAATGAATCTCTTCTAACACAACAGTGTATATTTATATATATATATATATATATATATATATATATTATATGTACAGGAGTGGCTGTCGTAAAAAGCTTGCTTCCCAACCACATGGTTCCAGGTTCAGTCCCATTGTGTGGTACCTTGGGCCAGTGTCTTCTATTATAGCTTCAGGCCGACCAAAGCCTTGTGAGTGTATTTGCTTGGCGGAAACTGAAAGAAGCCTGTCTTATATATATATATATATATACTCTTTTACTTGTTTCAGTCATTTGACTGCAGCCATGCTGGAGCACCACCTTTAGTCGAGCAAATCGACCCCGGGACTTATTCTTTGTAAGCCCAGTACTTATTTTATGGGTCTCTTTTGCCGAACCGCTAAGTGACGGGAACATAAACACACCAGCATCGGTTATCAAGCAATGCTAGGGGGACAAACACAAACATATATATATAAATATATACGACGGGCTTCTTTCAGTTTCCGTCTACCAAATCCACTCACAAGGCATTGGTCGGCCCGGGGCTATAGCAGAAGACACTTGCCCAAGATGCCACGCAGTGGGACTGAACCCGGAACCATGTGGTTGGTAAACAAGCTACTTACCACACAGCCACTCCTGTGCCTATATATATATATATGTATGTATGTATT
Source organism: Octopus sinensis (assembly GCF_006345805.1). Lineage (NCBI taxonomy): Eukaryota > Metazoa > Mollusca > Cephalopoda > Octopoda > Octopodidae > Octopus > Octopus sinensis. The sequence goes on from NC_043021.1 coordinate 3,252,606, forward strand.
TGTGTGCCTGTGTTTGTTACCTCACCATCGCTATGCGTCAAATTCATCTAATGAATATAGTTGGTAGAATCATGTTGAGTACCTGAAACCAATATCATTTGAGCAGACAGTTTAAGTGCCGAACCGTATAGTAATTCTGCCAGGGAGTAACCGAGGTCTTCCTTAACAGCTGTACATAAACACCGTAACACAACTGGCAGGGCATCTACCCAATTCAGAATGTGCTGGTAAAACTGCTTTAAGCTGTCACTGAAAACATTCTGTCCTTCTGTTAGATGAATTTGACGCATAGTTAACAGGTTAGATAGGTCAGTAAAAAGACTAGATTCAAACTGACAACCTCTGTTGGTCATTATTGCCATGGTAATGCACTAGAGGACATATTTTCTGAATGTAAACAAAGTGATTTATAACTGTTAAGAAGAAAATCTCCAGAAAAGTTTATACTATATTTTGAATTCTTTATGAATGCGTTGATAACAGAACACAACACAAGGAATTCAAAAATTGTATCACCACAGATATATATTTCTTTACTACCCACAAGGGGCTAAACATAGAGGGGACAAACAAGGACAGACAAAGGGGTTAAGTCGATTACATCGACCCCAGTGCATAACTGGTACTTAATTTATCGACCACGAAAGGATGAAAGGCAAAGTTGACCTTGGTGGAATTTGAACTCAGAACGTAACGACAGACGAAATACTGTTGCGCATTTCGCCCGGCGTGCTAACGTTTCTGCCAGCTACACCTGTACATATTGTTGTAAAAAAAATCTATCTGCCTACCTATCAATCACTTTCTCCCTAATAATTTCGACCCCATCTTCTCTCTCTAGCGTGTGTGTGCTTTCCTTTTCCATTTCTTTCACCGATTCCACTATTCCTGTATCGTTTCTTTCTTTGTTTTCCTTTCTCCCCTTCCTCTCTCTTTCTATAGTTCTACATTTGAGTTATTACTTCCCTTGATGTGTCATCTCTTGTGAAAGGTAGGAGAGTCCAGTTTGCTGGACATTGTTGTAGAGCTGAAAAAGAGGTAATTTCTACTCTTCTCCTCTGGAAGCCATCTACTCGCAATACCAGAGGGCGCACACTCTCCTACCCTGATGTAATCTCCAGGGATACAGGCATCCAGCAACAGGACCTCCGTAATGCCATGATGGACCGTGAAGTCTGGCGTAGCATGGTAAATTCCATTGTCTCGACCACGGTCGAACAATGATGATGATGTAAGCGTAACACACGGAAAAGACAAACATGGGAAAGCAGAAAAATATTAGAAAGATGTTTGGATTTTGCTTTGCGTTTGTAAGAGTGGAGTCCAAGTCTCATCCAGAGAGCTCAAAAAACAGCAAGTTAGAAGTTCCAGTGGGCATAGTGACTGGAATGGTTGATAATTGCCATGTTTTGGAGGGAAGAACATAATTTGGTGAGAGGGATTTGTGTTTCAATGTTGTGCCTTGGGTCCATAAGAAGTGTTGTTTTAGAAAATGAGCTTCTGGTGATATGTAAAAAATTATTGTTCTGGAATTATAAAGACAGTATTTTTCATAGGATATGAGCAGTGCCCACGAATACTATTTTCTGAATGTCTTCCATCTTTAGATTCCTGGGATTTGAGATAAATAATAATTGGCCCTTTGCGTTATTATTCCTAGGGCATCTAAAACCATGGATAGTGTTTTAGTCTTGAGTTTCTTCATTTTGCCAATTTATATTTCATGATTATTATTGGTAGATTCAACTTTGAACTTTGTTTCCATTTCTTACTGAGTGTCTTCATGACACCTAGGGCAAAGAAAATCACTGTATACATTGGTAGGCCATTAAAATAAACACACTAGGTTGTTCATGCATAAAGTTATGTGATATGAAAAAAAGGGGAAAAAGATACCAGGTAAATCTTTTGCACCTCTTGCATGGGTAATAAACCAGGGATCATTCTCAAATAGTTTTCAGTTCCTTTTTTGATCATTCCAAGTGCTCCTACAATCACTGGTACTGTATGTAACTGCCTTGAGATGCCACATTTTTATTAAATTACAATGAGCAAATCTTTATATGATCACAAGGAATGCTCACGTTGATCAATAAACAGATTTTATTGCTTTGGTCTTTCATAACAATATCTGGTTCATTAGCCTTGGTGGTTCTGTCTATATGCACTGGAAAGTCCCTGAGAATCATTACCTTTTCTTCTTCAGTTACAGTTTCAGGGTGGCGCTTATCCAATTTGTCAACAGCTTTGATTTTATAATGCCAACATATTAACCAGTGTAGATATTGACCAACTTTGTCATGTCTTGAGTTATACTCCATTGGAGTTAAAACCTTAAATCCAGAGATTAGGTGATTTACTGTTTCAATCTCCTTGTTGCAAAATTAGCACTTTGGGTCTACTTCATGTTTCATCACATTGGCTTACTCTTTTACTTGTTTCAGTCATTTGACTGTGGCCATGCTGGAGCACTGCCTTTAGTCGAGCAAATTGACCCCAGGACTTATTCATTGTAAGCCTAGTACTTATTCTTTTGGGCTCTTTTATCGAACCGCTAAGTTACAGGGACGTAAACACACCAGCATCGATTGTCAAGCAATGTTGGAGGGACAAACACAGACACACAAACAAATACACACACACACACACACATATATATATATATATATATAAATATACATGACGGGCTTCTTTCCGTTTCCGACTACCAAATCCACTCACAAGGCTTTGGTCAGACCAAGGCTATAGTAGAAGACATTTGCCCAAGATGCCACCCAGTGGGACTGAACCCGGAACCATGTGGTTGGTAAGCAAGCAACTTATCACACAACAACTCCTACACCTGGTAATTCTGGGTCAATAAGCTTTGATCTTGAGCAGCTGAGATGGAAACTTCACTCCCTGCCTTTAGCCCTGAGCTCAATAGCCACTGACAGGCATGCTTCTGGCCTACATCAGTTTGTTTGCCACACAGTTGTTATTATGGACCACACAGTTGTTATTATTAAGTGGCAGCTCTGTCTGGTACCTGTGCGGGTGACACGTAAAAAGCACCCACTACACTCAAGGAGTGGTTGGCGTTAGGAAGGGCATCCAGCCGTAGAAACACTGCCAGATTTGACTGGGCCTGATGAAGCCTTCTGGCTTCACAGACCCCAGTAGAACCGTCCAACCCATGCTAGCATGGAAAACGGACGCTAAACGATGATGATGATGATGATGATGATGGCAAACATATTGTCAATTAACATAGATTAACAATTATTACAATCACAATATATAAAAACAATTGTTTTATTAATTAAACGGATTGCTTAAAACGGTAACAAAACACATTGAACATGAAAGAAAAACATTATGGACATTAGAACATTGAAAAATATTTCTAGAACTTAATAATGATCCATTGTCTGTGGAATGTAATAAATTGTTTGGCAACTTGCCCAGTAGAATTTTATATAAAGATTTTGTTCTGTTTTCTTTTGTCTGTTTGTTTTTTTTCTTTTTAAAACACGAAAGCTCTTACTCTCAGGCCTACAGCTATGTGCTTGTCCGTTCCCTTGCAGTAGAGCCATTTGAGTGAATATTAAAAAATGCTAATTAAGACTTTTTTTTAAAAATGCCATTATTGACAATGTTTCGACGAAAAGGCAACACACAACTGTTAATTTTAAAGAGTCAACAAGTGAAAAGTTACGTAATATTCAAACAGAAAAAATATCACAAAAGATAACGAGAAACAAGGAAACATTTAAATACAATGTACAATGGTCACTTGTAAAATGTTTTCTCAAACAACACATAAAAAAATGGGGGGGTTTTTAACAGAAATGTTTGTTTTTAACAGAAATATAAATAAACAATATTCAATTATCATTTTGTTGCTAACACCAAGATATGGGGAATGAAAATGGGGAGGAGGAAAAATAACTGACGATGCAATATGAAAAGTGTTTTTTTTTTTTGTTTCAATGTAAACAAGAAAAACATATACAAAGAGAAACTTGTTTTAACGATGTTATAACGAATGAAAAATCATAAATGAACAAGACTTCCATCTTTTATTTAACAGCCATTTGAAAATATTTCCAGGCAGACCTTTTTCGTCTCCGTCTTCTCCAGAAGTTCTTTTGTTCTGCAAGAAAAGAAAAACACTGGATTACTGAAATGTTCTACCATAAGATACAGAATAAGCAAATAAGTTAGTTAGTTAGTTAGTTAATTTTTTGGCTCAAAAGCAAAAAGCAAGGCCATGTAGGGAGACATGGAGTTATGTACAGGGTGGTGTTCATGTAAAGAGTTCAGGCCACTTGAGGTCAAGGGAGACTTTGAACAAAGCGGTTGTGGGCATCTTCACCATCTCGTCTGGCAGCTTGTTCCACGGATCCGCAACCCGGACGGAGAAAGCTCCTCTCCTTCGATTGAGATGAAATCGTCGCAGGTAGGGCTTTTCGGAATGACCCCGCAGCCGACGCTCTGGAGCAGGAGTGAAGAACAGCTCTTTCGAGAGGTTACACTTTCCGCTTATGATGTTGCGAGCGAGAATGAGATCACCACGGCGGCGGCGTTTTTCTAGAGAATAAAGGTCGAGTGTCTTCAGCCTTTCTTCATAAGACAAATTCTTGAGACCATGAACCATGCGGGTAGCCAGCTTCTGGACTCTTTCGAGACACTGTATGTCTTTGAGGAGATAAGGAGAAGAGGCTTGAATCCCGTAAGGAATAGAAACAAGAACAAATGGCTTTGTGATAATTAATGGGGGAGTCATCATCATCATCATTTAACATCTGTTTTCCATGCTGTCATAGATTAGAAAGGAGCTTGAATGGAGCTGGCCAGCTAAGGAACTACCCAGGCTCCATGTCTGTTGTTGCAAGGTTTCTGCAGCTGGATGCCCTTCTTAATGCCAACCACTTTACAGAGTGTGCTGGGTGCTTTTATGCGGCACTGGCTTCGATGCATTTACATGGCACTGGTACAGGGGCTTTTCAAATAGCCCCAGCACCAACAAGCCAGCAAGATTAGGGACGTTCAGCTGGAGAGAGATGCAGAAGACATGCAAGGACCACCTCAGTTTTACGTGTCTTCTGAAGTACAGCAAACCACCAAGAGTCTCCATCCCTTGTCATCCCCTCTGTGAGGCCCAACATCTGAAGATCCTTTTTCACCACTTTGTTGCATGTCTTCCACATGTTCCCTCCATGTGGAGGGAACCCTTCCACATGTTCCCTCCACAATAGAGATCAGCAGTTTAAGGGTTAGTAAGTTGGAAAAAAAACCCCCAAAAAAAAAACCCTAGTATTGCCAGGGAAATGGCTTTACCTGATATGCATAAAAAGGAGTGGGTAGGAACTACATATGATGTGCCTAGTGTAAACAAACCTTTCCGTTATAGGGACAAGGCTTGAAATTTTGGGAGAGGGGTACAGTCGATTACATCAACCCAAGTGCACAAGTGGCACTTATTTCACTGACCCCCAAAGGATGAAGGACAAAGTTGATGCTGGCAGAATTTAGAGATGGATGAAATGCCGCTAAGCATTTTGTACAGTGTGCTAACAATTCTGCCAACTCACTGCCTTAGCCTAGAGTAAACAACAGAAGCAGGGAAAGTGTACTGGAATCAGAGGCAGGCTAACACAAAAACAGGCTTTGTATGTGGCAGATGTACTGAAGCAGTTCACAGAAATATGTTCTATCAAATGGTTGGCTGGCTCATTAGAAGTTGTTGATAGCTTCTGTTACCTAGGTGATATAATTAGTTGGGGAGATGATTGTTCTGAAAGAATAATGGCCAGGGGCTGAATAAGCTGCAAAAAAGTTTAACCCTTTCATTACCATTTTTATTTTGAGATGTTCTGTGTTTCTTCCAATTATTTTAAATATAACAAAGAATTTAGTAAAATAACTTAGTTATCATTCATCTAGTGTTAGGAACATAAATTGTGACTAAGGTTTGGTGGAAGATTTTAATTCAAAACTAATGAAAACAAGACATTTATACTAAAGAGCCAGAGCCGGTTTCAACCGGGTTGGTAACGAAAGGGTCAAACCAACCACATCCAGCCCAAATGTTGTCTCAAATAAGCACCTGTCCAACTTGTGCTGGCATAGAAAATCGTCACTGTTTAACATCCAATTTTCCTTGGCATGGGTTGGCCGGTTTGACAGTATCTGAAGAGCTTTGGGGACTATACCAAGCCCCAATGTCTGCTCTGCTATGGTTTCTACAGCTGAATGTCCTTCCTAAAGCCAACCTCTACACAGAGTATACTGGGTGCTTTTTACATGGCACCAAGACTAGTGAGGTAATTAGTAATTTGCAAGACAAGATCCCACACAACTGAAGTATCCTCAGCTTTATGTTCTTTCTGTCCATGCTCCTGGAGAACCCAAGTGACAAAATTACAATGCTGACAGTTCAAATACTTCAGACATTCATCATCATCATTGTCGTTTAACGTCTGTTCTCCATGCTAGCATGGGTTGGACTATTCACAGAAAAGACAAATAAACTTTCTGCTCTCATGTTTTTGAGGGAGGTGGTTTTTTGGCCAGTGATGAGAGGTTAAAGTGGCTGAGGCACAGAAATAGGTGTCTTGCAGTAGAGGAGATATATAGCTACCCCAGTTGGAAAAGAAGGGAAGATAGCAAAGAGATGTCAGCACATACCCTTAAGTTACAGGAAGGTGAATATAAGAGAAACTGGTTCAGAGGATTGGACGGAATGAATGGAACAAAAAGACAAACAAAACAAGGAACGTTAAAACAAATGAAGGGAAACAATTTATGAATAGAGCAACTTAGCTGGGGTACGCATAAAAAAGATTTTTTAGAAAAACAAAGATGTGAGCATTAAAACTGCTTACCTTTTCAATGGCCTGAAGGAGTCTCTTCATATATTCCAAGACAGTGAAATATAAATATACAGATAAATAAATAATTCAAATTCTAGCTTGTTTGGTCGTTGGTTAGGGTAGATTCTGACTGAGTCTGTTGAAGGAGAGAGAGAATTGTGCTCGTCACATCTGCACGACTTTTAACCAGATTGTTAGCATCTTTAGTATTGTTCTTAGACTCGGCGCCTGTTTTCGGTAACCGAGGTACAGACTTCTTTTGCGGGCTTTTGTTTTTCTTCCACACTTTTCTTTTATGTTGAACCGAAGACTTTTTACTGAGCTTTTTCGTAGCCTCTTCTGGCTCCTTTCCTTTCCGTTTGCTTCCAGCCGTAGTCACATCTCCTGCAGACAGTGTCATAACCACAGTTGGGAGATGAGTCTGTTCAGGAGCATTTTCCTCCAAGAATCCATTTACACTTGGTGAAACTGGTTGAGGGCCATAGTTAGGTCTGGTAGAATCTGTCCCATGAGATTTCTGAACAGCCAATCCCGCATCCTCTGAGGTGGCATGCCCTTCAGCTTTATGTTCTTCTTGTTCATGTTTCTGGAGACAAGAAGAAAACCAAGTGACAAAGTTACAATGCTGACAATTCAAATACTTCAGTCCTACATGAACACGCCAAATATGAATTTTGCAATCAACCCTCTGCTTGCAAGAATGCTCACAGAAAGGACAAATAAACTTCCCACTCTCATCTCGAATAATAGACTCCTCGATTAGTGTCACTTCTTTTTCTGTGATAGAGTTTTTCAGTTCTTGATTATGACTTAAAACCATGTGTATGATTAATTCCATTTTCTTCTTATAGGAAAATGAGCATAATTTACAAGTCTTTTTAGAAGGGACTTTTACTGATTTTTTCTTTTTTTTACTTTTTACAGGGTTAATCTCCTTTCCATCTGAACTTGGAGCTTTCTTATTACCAGCCGTCACTTCACCAGACTCGTCTTCTGTGGACTTCCTTCTCTCTGAATCTGATAAAGGCTTTGTCGTATTTACAAATGGCTTGCCATTATCACCCATTGTAATTAATGGTAAGGGAAGAGGTTTAATGTTATGGTCTTTGAATTTATGCTTACGCCAGCAGTGAGAGCGTATCTTAGAAAGAGAGTAAAAACGGACGCCACAGTCCATACAGTTCCAAAGAGGCCAATGGAAGTGGTCACTGAGTAAATGCAAATGAATCTTATATACAGTGCTGAAAATTGAACAACACAACAAACACTTATATTTCCCCTGTTCGGTGGTAAAACATATTTTCAGTCGGCTGTTCAACATTGGTCCTCCAAGGCTTATTTCATTAAACCAAGTTTCCTTGATGTTCGGTGATGATGGCTCACTAGAAGCCTCCTCCTCTGTTAATTTCTCGTTATCCAGGCTGCGTGCATTCTCATCAATATTCGGAGCAGCGGCCCCTTGGCATTCTGCTGAAGAAATGGCAGAACTGCTATTTACTTGGCAGTTGTTCCCAATTTCATTGAATAATTGGAACACGTTTCGCTCTTTGTAAGGAGGAGTTGTTACTTTGGGAGAAGCTGAGGCGCTTGTGTCCTTGTTATCAGATTTCGAAATCACAGAATTGTCAACTCTTTTAAGAACAATTTTCAGTTTGCGGACTGGAGGTTTCCCTGTAGCTTTTGTTTTATCTTTTCCAGTCTTGCGTTTAACATATTTCCTTTTCTTTGCTGGACCAGCTGTCGAGTTTGCTAATAATCTCTCTTTTCTTTGAATAGCTTTCCTCTGCTTTAAACTTATATTATCATCCAGGTAGCTCTGTAATGCAGCAGTTAATTCCTTTGCAGATTCTTTACCCATTACATTACTTTCATCAGTTTTACCTTCTTTACTGAATGAGTGACTAGTATCAAATATTTTTTCGTGTGTGGAATCGTCTGTAAATTCTGCAGTTTTTGTGGCTTTTGAAGAATCTGAATTGCTCTCAGATCTGACCAGTTTTTCATTGGCTTTATGTGCAGTTTTCTTTTCCGTATCTTTTGCATTTAATTTTTTCTCAGCACAGATTATTTGACTGGAGACAATGATCTGCCGTGGCTTCTCAGAGTGCTTCAATTTTATGTGGTTGAGTATACGGATTCGGCTGGTGTCTCTGGCATTGCAATGTGGGCAGTGGATGAATTTGAGCAGATTGGATTCAAAGTGTTTAATGAGACTGTTAACATCGGGATGACCCACTTTACAATATCTACATGAATACGTAGATTTCGATTGATGACAAAACTGGAGATGGTTCGAGAATTCAGCGCGAAGATTTGTTCCAAACTTGCAACTGAGAATACTGCACTGGTACAATAGAAACATCTTATTAGTTGCATGCAAATCCATGTGCTGCAATAATTTCTCACTGGTTTCTGCTTGAATGCTGCAATGAGCACAAGGGTATATGGTAGCATCGGAGTGGACTTGTGTAAAATGTTTTGAAAAGGGTTCGGGTGTCAAGCTGGAAAACTTGCAATCTTTTAAACCACAAACATAAAAGCCACCAACAGAAGAATGTTCATCGACAGATTTTGCCTCACAGCCTAAAGATTGATCATCTGTAATTGCTCTCCTGCTTTCTGAGCCATTAGTAGAAGTAGGGGGTACAGTGTCACTTACACCATTAGGGGAAACCAGATTGTAAGGGTCTTCTGTTGGAGCAGCAGTGGGAGTTTGAACACTGTTTTGTTCTGTGGCATTTGGTGAAGTTCTAATACTCTCTGTTATAGAAATGGTTGAGGGAGCAGGAATGGATGAAGTGTTAATTGCTAATGTATAAGGGGGTGAATTATGGACACCATCTGCTGAATAAGGGCCAGAGTCTATGTGAGGAGTGGAAGGAGTATGGATAGTGTCATTTGCTGATGTAGCAGCAGCAGTACAAGTACTGACTTGTGTAAGGTTTGTGGCAGATGAGCAAACACTATTCTCTTCTAAGACAGCGGGAAATGTCTTGGAACCGTTTCCTTCTTCAGTCACAGGTGAGCAAACACTGTCTTCTGTCAGTGTAGTAGTTGAAATACTGGTACTGCTTCCATATCCATTTTCTTTAATTGCTGTCACGGTAGCACCTGTACTAGAAGTAGTGTTATTAGTAGCAGCAGTGAGAGGAGGTGTCGTCTCTTGTTGACTTGATGCAGTATCTGCAGATGTAGAACTGTCAAAAGATACGGAGGAAGCAGATTGCCGAAGCAACATTTCGTTGTCATCAATATCATCAATAACTATTACAGTATCAGAGTCAGAATTATCAGCAGTGAAATCTATGTGACTTTCTAAATTTACTTTGGGTTTTGCTGGTTTCAGGTAGTAGGTCTGTACTTTGAATGTAGTTTTTCCAGAAGACTCTTTCTTCCAATGAATTTCAACAGTTTTCGTCATCTTGTCGCTGTCGGGCAGGCAAAGCATGATGTTTCTCAAGATTGGACAATCAAACGTCTGCTCGTCTCCATGTGAGCAGAGCTTCTTCAACACATGGAAATGCCACATAATGTGAGACTTGAAATGAGTTAGCGCTATGAAACGTTTACTACAGTCTAAACATATGTACTGATCAGATTTACAAATGAATGACATTTTTTCAAAGCCTTCAAATGAACTTTTCTTGTCGTTTGGGTCTGTTTCTGAATTTGATTGACTCGGAACATTATCAACTTCGGTTAAGTTATCTGGAGCAGATTTCTTTTGAGAAAGAGGGGTATGAGAAAGAGATTGGTGTTTTTCTTTGTCTAACACAGCATTTGAACTGAAGCCTTGCACATCACTCAAAGCAGGTTTTTCACCACTTGAAATTTCTTCTGTGTTTCTGGTCTTTTTTAAACAAGTAAGTGAAACAGCTTCGGGAGAAGTGGTTTTAAGTCGGATCAGGTTTCTGCTGCCTTTATCGTAGTCCACATAAATGCCACTGTCCTTTGAAGCTGGGCTAAGACGACCACTAAGATTTAGCTGGACTTCAGTTTTATCTTTGTTATAACGATTCATAAAATGTACAGAAAAGTGTGTCTTCCCAGTAGGAAGTACTTCCCAGCTTATGAAGAAAGGAATCTGAACGTTAAAACTACTGTCCAAAACTGGAATGCATGGTAAAACATTATTTAAAACTGGACAAGACCGCTTGGTTAAACAATTAGGGTATGTACAAAGATGATCATGCGAATGGAAATGCCAGAGTAGATGAGAAATCAGCAAGTCATGGGAATACAGTTCTTCTTTACAATTCAAACATTCATAAACGTTTTGACATAAGATAATGGTGATAACACCTTTAGACTTCCTTCCTGTGTTGGGAACAGATTTATCCGAGTGAGTTATCAAGGAACTTAAATCGGATGAATTAAAAACGGGCAAACGCTCTTGAGAAGAAACCAAAGGAGGGATGGTATCTTTGATGCTGAGTTTTCTCACTGAGTATCCAGAGTGACCATCACTTGGGATTATTTGGCAAACATCAGCTGGCTCAGCAGTATTTCCTTCCATAGTTACATATACTGTGAAAGTGAGGTTGTGTTTCTCATCTCTTTTCCAGCACAATTTCAGCTGCTTCTTCAGAGCATTATCCTCCGAGAGACACAGTACAATGTAAGCCATCAAACAGCAAGTTCTCCCTGGCCTTTTTTCAGTCGGGCTATCCAAATAGTCACACTGATCCATGCATGAAGAGCAAAGCGCTAATTGACATTCTAAATGCCATAAAACATGAGCATAAAATGATTTAGTTGATTCATAACTACTGTTGCAATCCTGACAAAAATATATACCATGACTTCCACTGAATACCAACTGATTTTGTTCTACGTTGGGGAATGTGTGATAGGAGTTTTGTGAATAGTTTTTGGGCAAAGAGGCTTCAGTGTTTCCATATACCGATATGCTTTTGGAGTCAGAAGAGAGATTTGTCTTGTGGGCACTACTGATAGATAAATTAAGTGGAGCATCATCTGAAATGGTGAAAACCTGATCAGTTGTCTCCATTGGTTTATTTGTTTTGCCACTGTCGTATAGCCCAGCTACGTTGCCAACACCATGTTCCAATACAGAAGAGGAAATGACTTGCTTTGACTTCAGTTTTTCCCAGCTATAATAATCAGAATTATTAAGTTGCTGTGACACTGTATTCTTATGAGGACCGTTTCCAGGAGTATGCGATATTTTCTCAAAACCAAACACAGAGTTCGTCTCTAAAGATATAGAAGAATCTGAAGCAGAAGAGATTAATAGCCGAACTATTTTAGAAACAGTTGGACATTTTGATTTCTCGGTCAGAGAGTTGCAGTAGGGACAAAGATAATCTTTTGATGTGTTTCCATGGAGATGCCACCAAAGGTGTTTACGGAAAAGAGAAGCGCCACAAAATTTTTTCATACACTTTAAGCAGATAAAACTATTTTTCACATAAATGAAAGATACTTTGCGCTGTATTTTCTGCAAAGAAATATCATCTCCGATATACGTGGTGGAATCAGGTGACATGTTTGGTTGAACCGAAGTGTCGTGCGACTTGCGTACAAATCTATCTTTACATCCTTTGACGTTGTTTTCTTTCTTTGCCAATTCAGGAATTGAAATGCCTGATTTTTTAGCCGTGCCATCAGTTGTCTCTTTGTCTTTACTTGCTTCCGTTGGTAGCTCGGTAGTTTTGGCTAACTTTGATTCCATGTTACACACATCGTCGGAGTCTGCTTGCTTCCCAGTCTGTTTTTCCTCTGTTTCCATTCTGCTTTCATCAATGTATAGTTTTGGTTTCAATCTGATGTCTCTGTCACCATCATCAGCATCGTCATCATCATCATCGTCGTCATCGTCGTCATCATCATCGTTGTTCTTGTTGTTGTTGTTATTGTTCTTGTTCTTGTCATTATCCTTCTCGTTATCAGTTTTAGTGTTTTCAACCTGAGTTTTATGAGCATTTATAATATGCGAATATCTTCTCTTCTTAATTGCATTCGTAGAATTGTATATGCTGTGAACTTGCTTCTTTTTTCCAACAGTCACACAACTTGAAATAACGTTGGTCAGTTTAGTAATAGAACTAACAGGAGGTCTTGTTTTCATTTTGACTTTAATGGCATCGGGTTCAGTGTTAGCATCTTTTTCTCTGTTATCTGCGGCAGCAGCAGACTGGAGAACATCCATCATATCTGTACTCTAGTCAGTTGATTCACTGTTTACATAACTAAAGTGAAACCAGTCTTGAAGTTTTAATCTCTTAGACACACTTTAAATCCATGTTAACACAAGTCACAAACTGCTGTGTCAGACTATGATTATAAGGAAAAAAAAAAGGGGGGATAAAATACTATTTCCTTTTCAAAGCTGTTTGTTCTAATGTTCGCTTGTGGACTCAACAGATATTACTGGGTACTAAATACTTTCTTTGAGCGATAGAAATCTTTTTTACTTTTACTTTTTTTTTGTTGTTGTTGTTGTTTTGTTTTTGTTTTTGTTAATGAAATTAAGAAATATGTTCTCTAATGGAAGTCTTTTTAATATCGAAGTTCCAGGTTCCAGAGAAGTGAAGTCAAATATCCAGGGTTGTGTCCGATTTCAAATGATCTTTCATAATCTAGAAAATACAGAAGCAGAAAAAAATAAAAAAATAATATAATGAAAATCAAAAGATAAAATGAACATATCAAAAATTATACAACAATGAAAATTTCCTGCCTAATAACAGATTTTATCCTTAATAATATGAATAAGGCAGCACGCAGGCAGAATTGTTAGCATGCCAGAAAAAAATGTTCATCAGCATTTCTTCCAGCTGCTTATGTTCTGATGAAGGATCAAGTAGGTGTATTAGCTTGATGCTTGGGAAAAATAGGGAAGTCACTGACATTTTGAGCCTTGACAGAAAGGAATGAGAAGAAAAAAAAATGGGGAGAGAGAGAGAGAGGAGAAGGAAAAATGTATCTGGATTAATGGTTCCACTCACACACACATACACACATACATACATGCATACAAGGTTTCTTTTAGTTTCCCTCTATCAAATTCCCTTACAAGACTTAAATCAGTCTGGAGCTATAGTAGAAGACACCCATGCAGTGAGACTGAACCTGAAACTATGTGGTTGGGAAACAAACTTTTAAACCAGCAGTTTTCAACTGGGGTCTGTATCACCCTTAGGGAGCCCGTATAAGGTTATACTTCTACATTACACAAAATAGTTTAACAATTTTTTAAAGTAAAATTTCCAATAATATTTAGTTATAAAAATGTAATAAAATTATTTAACCCTTTCGTTACCAACCCGGCTGAAACCGGCTCTGGCTCTTTAGTACAAATGTCTGGTTTTCAAAATTTCTGAATTAAAACCTTCCACCAAACCTTAATCACAATTTATGTCCCTAACTCTAGCTTAATGATAACGATGTTATTTTACTTAATTCTTTGTTATATTTAACATAATTGGAAGAAACAGAGAGCATCTCAAAATAAATTCAGTAACGAAAGGGTTAAGCATCGAATGGCTATGAGAGGGTTCACCCAAGTAAAATAGGAATCAAAGAGGTCCACAGATAAAAACTGGTTGAGAACAACTGTTCTACATGTCTGTTATAAACCAAAATAAAAGTTCAACCACAGAAGCCGACTGAGCTCTTCACCATCTTAGAAAGGCTTTTATCAAACTGACATGTAATAACTTGCTGCACAAGTTAACATAAAGATATCACTTCTCAAATCGGTCATGAAGTCATTGACACCTGAGAATTTGTAACTGAACAGTACAAGTGATATTTACTAATAAACTAATAATTGTACTATTTTATGGATTTAATGGAAATGGCAATGGAGACAAAAAGTTGATGGTAGTAAATACAAAACACAAGTTGTTGTTGTTTAATATCAATAAACTGGGTTTCCATGACAACTGGAAAAATACCAGGTGAGGGTAGAGGAACTAGAATTGACATCTTCAATTCATAAACTTTTGAGGAAACAGAATAAATCTCCTTTTCAATTGGTTCTCAATCTCTCTATATATAAAGCTGAAGTTGTCTGTGTATGGCAGGTTTGGTAGCCTTCAACTAACACTGTCTCCTTCGAGACCCTGCAGTGCAAGTTGACCAAAATTGAGAGTATGATAGAAGAAGGCTTGCTCTTCCTTCCACAGAAGAAATTCAAATTGGACCATGTTAACACCAAAAATTATTAACATCAAAAAGGTGCTTTTTTTCTATGAAAATCCTTATTTTTTACTATTTTTTTACTGCTGTGTCGTCATTTTTCAGTGTATTTCAACCAGAAAAATGTTCACTTAAAGAGAATAACAAGCTACATAATGCAAAATTTTTACTTTTCAAAAATTCCAATTCTAAAGGGTCGAAACAAACCTGAGCAACACCGGGCGATACTGCTAGTGTACATATAAAGCTATAAATAATAGAACGTAAATATTGATTTCAAATTTTGGTACAAGGCCAGGAATTTCAGGGAAGGGATTAAGTCGATTACATCGACCCCTGTGCTCAACTGGTACTCATTTTATTAACCCTGAAAGGATGAAAGGCAAGTTTGGCCTCAGAACATAAAGACAGATGAAATGCCGCTAAGCATTTTATCCAGTGTGCAAACATTCATATATACACAAAAGCACACAGATACACGCACACACATTCATACATAGACACACATTCACACACACACACAAACACATTCACACACACACACAAACACATATCCCTTTCTATTTGCTGTGTCCTAAATAAGCTTTTTATTAACTACAACTTGTTCAGTTACCTATGTGAGACTTGCTCCAAACTTTTAGGTCACCTCAGTATGTTTTTTTGTCATCTATTTCAGAGGTTTTTGACCACAAAGAAAAGAGGTGGGGATGGCAACATTCATGAAATATTTTATTATCTGGGTGACTTGTTAACAGACACACTTCTGTAAATAATACGAATCCCATGCTAAACTAACCAATGACTGAAAAACCACCAGTTACCAAAATGAAGCGTCTGTGATACTCAGGTTTGAAATTGATAACTACAAGACTACAAACTGATATTCTCTTTTACTCTTTTACTTGTTTCAGTCATTTGACCGTGGCCATGCTGGAGCACTGCCTTTAGTCGAGCAAATCGACCCCAGGACTTATTCTTTGTAAGCCCGGTACTTATTCTATCGGTCTCTTTTGCCGAACCACTAAGTGACGTGGACGTAAACACATCAGCATCGGTTGTCAAGCAATGCTAGGGGGACAAACACAGACACAAACATACACATATATATATATATATACGACGGGCTTCTTTTAGTTTCCGTCTACCAAATCCACTCACAAGGCTTTGGTCAGCCCGAGGCTATTGTAGAAGACACTTGCCCAACATGCCACGCAGTGGGACTGAACCCGGAACCATGTGGCTGGTAAGCAAGCTACTTACCACACAGCCACTCCTGCGCCTATGTATGCAACTAAACACAAAAAGAACAAGGAAAATGTGTATATGTTTTTTTATGTGTATCTACAAAGTGTCTTGACAGGAAACATCATCCTTTAACATCTGTTTCCCATACTGGAATGTGTCGGATGTTTGGAGAGTGGCTGGAAAGCCAGGGAACTGCATCAGACTCTAATGTTGGCTCTCCACAGCTAAATGTACAGTGTACAGGGTACTTTTTATGTGGCACCAGCATTACTGATGTTAGCAACTAACAGGAAGAGTAGTATTGAGAGAGGTAGGTTTATGCCAAGTGAGGAGAGGTTAAAGTATGACAGGGAGACAGGAACAGGTGTGTTGCTGTAAGGGAGATACATGGTTACCCTGGTTGCAACAGGAGACTGATGATGAAGAAGTTTCAGGGTATACCCTGAAGTTACAGGAAGGTGAATGAAGAGAATTGTTATGGGACCACAAAGAAGGAAACAAATAAAGTTTGTAAATATTGTGAACATATTCTGGGATGAATTTAATGATTGAGTTAAATGAGAGAAACCAAAATTAAAAGAATCACATGAATATTTTAATTTGAATGAAGGAGGGGCAAAAAAATATGGTGTAGAAACGAAAACAAAAACAAGGAAGTTAATATATGTATTAATGAAGGATGTTTTTTTCCTGTTATTTTATTGACTAAATACATAATTATATATAATCATAAGTAAATTACCAAATAAGTATATAAAAATCTGAAGAGCAGAGCACTGGCATGGATGGCTGTGCAATAAAGAAGCACACTTTGCAACTATGTGGTTTTGAGTTCAGTCCCACTGTGCAGCACCTTGGGCTTGGAACATGGATGTATGATGATGATATTACCTACATATATATATATATATATATATATATATATATATATATATGTGTGTGTGTGTGTGTGTGGAGGCGCAATGACCCAGTGGTTAGGGCAGTGAACTCACAGTTGTAGGATCGTGGTTTCGATTCCCAGACCGGGCGTTGTGAGTGCTTATTGACCGAAAAAACACTTAAAGCGCCATGAGGCTCCGGCAGGGAGTGGTGGCGATCCCTGCCGTACTCTTTCGCCACAACTTTCTCTCACTCTTTCTTCTGTTGGCCTGCTCGCTTAGCCAGTGGGGTGGCATCATTTAAAGGCTAAAACAATGTGAAGCGCATTGTGACCAGCGATGTGTAGCAACATCTGATAGCCTGGTCGGTCATGGTTATCACGGTGATATATTTATATATATAGCACGAAGTACTGAAGGACAATCTCAGGATGCTGAACCTTCTGGACAAGATGACAAAGGACTGGGAGACCTGATACCTTGCTGTTTTCAAGAAAATCCATCCTCCACGAGTCCTGTGATGGTGGTGTCATGTAAAAAACACTTGAACCAGTGCCACATAAAAGCACTGATACCAGAGCTGTGTTAAAGGCACCCAGCACACACTGTAAAGTGGTTGGCATTAGAAAGAGCATCCAGCTGTAGAAACCAAGCCAAATCAGACTGGAGGAACCTGGTACAGCTTGCCAGCTCTGGTCAAGCTGTCTAACCCATGCCAGCATGGAAAACAGATGTTAAAGGATGATGATGATGATATATATATAAAATTTGAAATTCAACCCTAAAATCCGAATAACCATCAGCTATCTGAAAAACTTGAAAATCCTCACTTTGTTCTCAAACATAATGATACTGTGAAAAACATCTGAGAGGATTCTTTGTAAAATAATAAACTGATGGCTGAAATATAAACACCAGACAAATAATTGGGCTAATCAGTGAGTCATGATTGCCATTTAAGAGACAATTATCATAATTAACTAAAATATAAGCCTCAAAACAACAAGGTGATAAAACTAAATTGGCTGTCTGGTTTAACATTCCCATTTGACCCTTCACTGCTTTTAGCAGAGGCTATTTATTATGCTGGAAATATTTGGGTCAGTCTTAAGCTGGAATTATAGATAACTTTTAGGATATCTTAGATGTATTACATCTTACTGGAGTAGCCCTGAGACACAGTTTCTCCTTCCTAGGTGTGGTAAGAAGTTTCCTTCCCAGCCATACGATTCTGGGTTCAGGTCCATTTAATGGTACCTCAAGCAAAGTGTCTTCAATTATAGCCTTGCGTCTACCAAAGCTTTGTGAGTGGATTTGTAAATGGCAACTGAAAGAAACTTATATATATATTATAGGAAAAAATTATAGTGAACATTAAAATTGTGTATGTATGTATGTATGTATGTATATATATATATATATATATATATATATATATATATATATCAATAATAACAAAGGGTAAAATTAATTAATTAAGAAGTAATCAATAAATTTCACGAAGTAGGATTCGGTATGAAAACAGGACCGCTAACATGGTAAATTTTAGTAATACTAATAAAAAGTGTTCGGCAAAAGAATTGCGTCGCCGCATACCGAAGTTCAGAAATAGCAACCAAAATCTTAGCCATTTCTTCTACTTTAAAAAGGGTCTTCCAGAGAACTCAAAATACTTGAAGTTTAAACACACAGGCAGAGGGTAGTATCCATACTGATGAAGAATACGGTTGGTAAAGTATATATTTTTTTATATTCTTTACGTAAGACCTAATTCAGAAACGCGCGTCCGTGGATGATCAGATATCGATTGATTTTCGTTTGCTTTACCCTCTGCCTGTGTGTTTAAACTTCAAGTATTTTGAGTTCTCTGGAAGGCCCTTTTTAAAGTAGAAGAAATGGCTAAGATTTTGGCTGCTATTTCTGAACTTTGGTATGCGGCGACGCAATTCTTTTGCCGAACCCTTTTTATTAGTATATATATATATATGATTCTATCTGACTACTACCTTTGCTTATACTGTCTTCTTCATAAGCTTATCCTCCTAGTGTTCAGAATTTTTCTGTCGTCTTGGCGTAACAGCCCTCAACGTTTGCTTTTACACCCTTAATGTAGTTCTCAGGGAGATTCAGAATGACACTGAATGCGACAAGGCTGGCCCTTTGATATTCAGGTACAACTCATTTTTGCCAGCTGGGTGGGCTGGGCTGGAGCAACATGAAGTAAAGTGTCTTGCTGAGGGACACAATGCACTACTAAGAATTGAAATCAAGACCTTCTGATCACGAACCAAATACTCTATGCACCTTGTCAGCTAAAGAGACCAACAGAATAATAATATCGGACCAATTGAAACAATTAAAAGTTAAA
>NC_043021.1:3277119-3327119 GCF_006345805.1 Octopus sinensis
AAGCCATCTACTCGCAATACCAGAGGGCGCGCACTCTCCTACCCTGATGTAATCTCCAGGGATACAGGCATCCAGCAACAGGACCTCCGTAATGCCATGATGGACCGTGAAGTCTGGCGTAGCATGGTAAATTCCATTGTCTCGACCACGGTCGAACAATGATGATGATGATGAATGTAGTCCTGGACAGTATTGGCTTAAGGCATGAGCACATTGAGCAGTTTTTCCAGAGACCCCGTGAGTCTAGAAGCCTAATGCTAATCTATGTATGCTGTGCTTATATGTATTAAGGGCCCCAGTAAAATGCATTGCCTGGGAATCTATAACACTGTGTTAAGACAGCCCTGGTCCCAGTTAAGAAAATATCTGAAACAAAAAAAAAAGTCTTTCATTGTAGATGAATTTGAGCAGAGAGAGAGAGAGAGAGAAGAGATGTCACCACCAACTGCAGAAGAAATATTTATTGTAACATCAGCCAGTGGCAGGGGTCAGCTATAGCAAACAATGTATAGAATTTTCTGCAGAGTAAAAATATATCGATGTCTATTCCAGTCCCATAGAACACATTTGTGTATTATAACAGTGGTTCTGCTTAGAGCAACTGAGCTCTACCAATAAAACACCATGGCAATCTATTTGTTAAATTTCCTACTAGAAAAAGGCCTGGGATAGAAAAAGAAAAAAAAAGGTTCTGTGCCTAAATTAGAGATATTTAATATAGATACTTCATGTTTATTATTGTTTTTCACTTCAGAAAACTCTCAGATGGAGCCAAGCACAAGCCACTTTCATATTGCACAAAGAGACCATTTCTACACTCACATCTCTCTCACCCACTCCAACATTGGATACAATAAGAGAACTGTGCACACATTACTTGTCATTGGGTTGGTATACCCATCCAGGAAAAATTTAAGTTCATCATAAATTATTCATGACTACTGTAAGAAAGGTAAGCTCATTGGGTTTGGGTTACCTCTGAGAACTGTCATATCAACATCATCTTTCTTAGCTAATACAGCAGTTCTCAAATTGACAAATGTCCGTCACCCACTAAATATATTATATCTACACACACACACAGGTGCAGGCGTGGTTCCATGGTTAAGAAGGTTACTTCCCAATCATGTAGTCTTTGGTTCAGTCTTCTGTAACTTCATGCTGACCAAGGTTTTGTGAGTGGAGAAACTGAAAGAAGCCTGTTGTGCATGCATGTCTCTCTCTCTGCTAGGGGGACAAACTCACACACAAACATATACACATACATATATATATATATATATATATATATACACACATATATACGACAGGCTTCGTTCAGTTTCCGTCTACCAAATCCACTCACAAGGCATTGGTCGGCCCGAGGCTATAGCAGAAGACATTTGCCCAAGATGCCACGCAGTGGGACTGAACCCGAAACCATGTGGTTGGTTAGCAAGCTACTTACCACACAGCCACTCCTGCGCCTATGCACACACACTTACGAATTTTTTTTTTTTTTTGTGCATTTGCAACAACCAAAATGAATTGGACTGTTTTTTTTTTTCTTTTCTTTGTTATAGAAATTTTCTTTTTCTGACGAAAATCCAAGTTATCGTTAACCCTTCAGTCCCTTTGTACATTGAGGAAAACCATCTCTATTCCAGACTATTGATTATGACCCAGAAACCTGAAGTATAGTTTTTGTTGATTATTGCTGAGCCGATAAACGATTAATATCGGTTTTCTTTTTGTTCTTTTTCCAGTCATACATAAGCTGACGTGTCCTTTCCCTAGTGGAGACAGCGGATATGCTTTAACGGGGATTCGACCAAATGGACACTTCATAGTAAAAACAGAAATGGTTCCACCTGGAAGTAAACACGCCCCGACAGGAGCTGAGCAATGCAAATATCAACAAAAGGAAAGAGGAGGAGGAGGAGGAGGTAATCTTTCGTTTTATGATCATAAAATGAAAGTAGGAAATTTATTGTAGTTTTAACAATGTGAAATTTTGAGCAAAAAAATTTTTTTTTTTAATTTTTTTTCTTTTCTTTTTAAATAATGTCGCATTTAAAATACGCAAATTGGAGTGGGACAAATAAATATTTAAAACTACGATCCCCCTCCTCGCTCTTAAAATCGTAAGTTGCTGCTTTTGAAAACTTCAACTGGACAACGCCCAAAGTGTTAATATTCCCTACTTGTATTTTCTGGATCTTAAAACGAATATGAATAAATGTATCGACACACACAGGAGTGGCTGTGTGGTAAGTAGCTCGCTAACCAATCACATGGCTCCGGGTTCAGTCCCACTGCGTGGCATCTTGGGCAAGTGTCTTCTGCTATAACCCCGGGGCCGACCAATGCTTTGTGAGTGGATTTGGTAGACGGAAACTGAAAGAAGCCTGTCGTATATATGTATGTATATATGGGTGTGTGTGTGTGTATGTTTGTGTGTCTGTGCTTGTCCCCCTAGCATTGCTTGACAACCGATGCTGGTGTGTTTACGTCCCCGTCACTTAGCGGTTCGGCAAAAGAGAGACCGATAGAATAAGTACTGGGCTTACAAAAGAATAAGTCCCGGGGTCGATTTGCTCGACTAAAGGCGGTGCTCCAGCATGGCCGCAGTCAAATGACTGAAACAAGTAAAAGAGTAAAAGAGTAAAGAGTAAAGAGTACACACACACAAAAAAAAAGTGTGTGTATGTGGGCCCGTGCATGAACACACGCACGCACATGCACGAACACACACGGACAGACGTAGACAGCGGGAAAACGATTTCATTGCTGGGGAAAGCTGATTGTTGCACGTCGAAGAATCCATACTACACGTTTGAAAACCAGTTGCCGCGCAAAACGGGAAGCGAACGATCAACCAATGTAAATGAGCCTCGTGGATGTACGATGAATTTTTTAAGAGGGAGTAAAATGCTAATACTAATACTACTACTACTAATAATAACAACAACGAAAACAAAGCAGCAGCAATGTTTATATCTGCAGTAGTCGTTCATGTGCTTACTGCTACTAAATCCGGAAACTATCATTGACTGACTGACGAAAAACGTGTGTCTGTGTGTGTGTGTGTGTGTGTGTGTGTGCGCGCGCGCGCGTATATATATATATAGGCGCAGGAGTGGCTGTGTGGTAAGTAGCTTGTTTACCAACCATTTGGTTTCGGGTTCAGTCCCACTGCGTGGCACCTTGGGCAAGTGTCTTCTACTATAGCCTCGGGCCGACCAAAGCCTTGTGAGTGGATTTGGTAGACGGAAACTGAAAAGAAGCCCGTCGTATATATGTATATATTATATGCGTGTGTGTGTCTGTGTTTGTCCCCCTTGCATTGCTTGACAACCGATGCTGGTGTGTTTACGTCCCCGTCACTTAGCGGTTCGGTAAAAAGAGACCGATAGAATAAGTACTGGGCTTACAAAAGAATAAGTCCTGGGGTCGAGTTGCTCGATTAAAGGCGGTGCTCCAGCATGGCCGCAGTCTAATGGCTGAAACAAATACACACACACTAGTCAGAATATTTTTAGTATGTAATTGTAACAGCACACCCTTTTTCTTTTCATAAACACTTTAAATGGTTGTTGTATCAGGATTGTGGAGTCAACCATTTAGATGACACCTTCAGAAAGCTGTAATGTCATTTGATGTAAGAAATCAGTACCAAGAATAGGACAGGGCTGGTCCGTGACGACCAAAATCCACTTGAAATCCCTACGGAGTGATAAATCCGGGGTAAGAGAGATTTGTCCATAGGTTTTGATGGCAGAGTGATTCACTGCGTAGAGAGAGAGAGAGAGAGAGAGATGTCGGAAAGACAAGGATTGGGGGAAGTAAACCTTCGTGGCCAAATGCTTGCGCTGGCACCCGTGTCCACCATAAAGGACTTTGAAAAAATAGCATCTCGGATAAAAAAATTCACGGTAAGGTGAATCGATGGGGGAGAGAGCTGACGTGCCCAACGTCTCCCTTTCTAGTTTCTCTGAGAAGAGTAAGAGCAGGG
The DNA here is from genome assembly GCF_006345805.1 of Octopus sinensis. Classification (NCBI taxonomy): domain Eukaryota; kingdom Metazoa; phylum Mollusca; class Cephalopoda; order Octopoda; family Octopodidae; genus Octopus; species Octopus sinensis. The sequence continues at coordinate 3,281,114 of NC_043021.1, forward strand.
CTGTGTACACTTTTCGGCCTGGTCCTTGAATTTCCTGTCGTACCAGCAAACTGAAGCAAGAGGCATGCGTCAGTGCAAGAAAGAACGACGTCCGGTTTCCTTGCAGAATGATTCCGTGAAGACGAACGGTCCCTGCACAAGCGTGCGACTTGACGGGTCAGTTCTCCAATGGTCCGCAAAATTTCGGAGGACTGCATGTCGTCCAGAGCAGAAGTACAAGCTCGAGAGGAAGACGAAGAAGCGCAGAGGCAAAGGAAAAGGACTCATCTTGGATGATAATAGGAAACGGAACGCCATGAAGAACAAGTTGATTGAAAGAAACGCCAATAGAAATAGCAGTCAAAACACCCTAGTTAAAAGAAGATATGACGAGCATCGAACTAGGGATCAGTAACAGAAGATGAAATAGAAGTCCTTGCCAATGGATGAAGAACAAAACAATGGCCAACATGTGGATAATCCAGGTAGGGTTGAGAGAGAGAGACTCATACCAGGCACGTAGGCAAAACTGTTGTCCATGTGAATTTTGGATAATATTCCGGATAAAATTTTCTGGGTTTTTTAAAATTTTTACATGCAAGTAGAAAATTCTCCTGAGACGCTGTGTCTTTGAAGGACCAAGTTGTAAATTCAGTTACAACACAAGGAAAAAATGGTGTGCAGTTTCCCGTTTGAAAATGGCGCCAAAATTTTCTGGTGAAGAAGACTGGCGACGAGAGAGATCAATGGTATGTTCCTGTATGATGAATGACGGTCTGGTCGCGTAGACAAAGTCGAGAAGGAGAAAAGGGAATACGTATCCACTGGTCAGAAATTCGTCCGGGGTTTACCATTTTAGGTAGTGGTTGCATCAGGGTTGTGGAGTCATCTAACGGTTGACTCCAGAAGGCTATAATATCATTTGGTAGGAACACGGTACAAAGACATACATAGAACAAGGCTGTAACTTTAAATACCTTTAATGTCGGCCTCACACACATATAAAATGGATGATAAATGAAAGAGTTTGATGCGTGGAGGCCATAATCCCTCTTCTGTGCGTTACCTCATATCTGCTAGTCGCAGAATCCCGTTCACTATTAGTTTTGGTGCAACCAACTTATATACAAGCATTCCACATGGTTTGGGACTTACTGCCATAAAATATTAGGACGAGAAACAAAGAAGTGATTCCCAGTAGAGTTACTGTAACCATCATACTAGACGCGATCAACCTCATCCTCGAAAACAACACATTCCTTTTCAACGGAAAAAAAACTACCTCCAAATTCGAGGCACAACTATGGGAACAAGATTTGCGCCAGTTTTCGCGAACTCAGTATTGGGGACACATGGAAAAGATACCTCGATGATTCCCAATTTGGACCAAATCCCTAGAAAATCTGGAAGAATTCAGCACCCTCCCCAATAATCTACACCCTAGTCTCAAATTCACAAGAGAAATGAACACACAATTACCATTTCTTGACATAATAGTAATTAAAAACACCACCACAATCACAAATGATATTTATTACAAAAGTAGATACACATCAGTACCTAAATTTCATATCATGCCACCCAATACACACAAAACGCAACATCCCGTACTGCCTAGCCAAGAAAATTTGTACTATGGTCGATAATCCAAATACCAGAAACACACGGTTTGTAGAGCTCAAAGGATTTCTGCTCAAGCAAAATTACTCTCTCCTACTTATAGGAAATAGCATACAACGAGCAAAAGAGATACCTATAGAACAGCTTAGAACAACACGAAAAAGACGAACCCATCAATGGAACACAATACCGTTTCTAGTAACACACAATCTGCACCACCAAAACATAACATCATCAAAACAAATCTGCCAATCATAAAACAAAGTGAAAATTTTTTTATAAAAAAACATAACTAATCAAACACTTAAGCAAAAGGCAACCACACAATCTAAAGAAACTATTAACAAAGGCAGAATTCAACATGAACAAACAGGATAAAAACATTGACAGTATCCAAGTGTAACGATAAGAGATGTAGAACGTGTCAATACATGCATATGGGTAGGTCCATAAAAAAAAAAAAAAGGACAGATTTCCGCAAATGCAGATAAGAACTGCACAAGCAGAAATTTTATCTACGCCATTAAATGCCAGAATTGCGAGGAATTATATATATAGGCGAGACAGGGAATATATTATCGGAACGCTCACGAGTCCACAGACAACAAATCCAGAACACCAATGTTCGCCAAATTTCACTGAGCCGGGAGAACATAGAGACAACGCAGCCAGGAAATGTTTCTAATTTTTCCATTGCGCAAACTACATGACTATATGTGTATAGTGTGTGTGTGTGTGTGTATTAGGTTGTCAAGTATGAAATTTGTAGCAAGGTATATGGTAATATTTGACAGCTGCTCATTTTGAGCCATTATTATATTTTGACAATCCTTATTTTTGTTAGAAAGCTGACACGTCTATTTCTTTATTCTAACTCATTTTGTACTTTATAAAGTATTTATAAATCGTTTTTTACTATTTTTGTTTAGAGATGGATAAGTTGGAAATTCGTAGTTTTGAAATACGAGTTCTTTCTTGGAAATACAGCATCACGGACAGCACGGAATATTAATGGAGTATTTCATTCCAATGTTATTTTATTACCCAGCAGACAGTATCAAATTGGTTTGCAAAGTTTCTTTCTGGTAACTTTGACCTCACAAATGAGCAACGCGGTCGACCAGGAACAAAGGTGGATAATGATGAACCGAAAGCCACTGTCAAGTCAGATCCATCTCAAAGTGCCTGTGAATTATTGTTGTTGTTTAGTGTTAGCAAACAAACAATATTGACTCACCTAGTTCAAATCGGTAAAGTGAAAAAGTTGGATAAGTGGGTTCCACATGAACTCAATGAAAATCAGAAACAGCAACATTTGGAAGCCTATGCTACTTTCACGTCACAAAAATGAATCATTTTTGAATTGAATTGTAGCATGTGATGAGAAATGGATCCAATATAACAACCATAAACGTTCAGCGCAATGGTTGGACAAAGACGAGCCACCAAAAAGCAAAATACAAAAAGAAGTTGTTGGTGTGTTTGGTGGTCTGGCGCAGGTGTGTTCTATTATGATTTCATTAAACCCGGCTCATCAATCACGGTCGAAGTATACTGCAGCCAGCTAGACCAAATGATGCAGAAACTTACAAAAAAAATCAGTCTACATTAGTCAACAGATCCACTCCTATTTTACTGCAAGACAACGCCAGACGACACGTCGCAAAAATGACATTGGCGAAACTACAGGAGTTTGAGGTGGAAGTTCTCCATCATCCACCATACTCAGCTGATCTTGCCCCCACTGACTACCACTTCTTCCAGAATTTGGATGACTTTTTGATAGGAAAAAAAATTTAATTCCGCTGATAAACAGGCCTTTCTAGATTTTATTGACTCTACGTTGCCAAGCTGGACAACATACCGCAGATATGGCAAAAGTGTATTGACAATATGGGTGCATACTTTGATGAATAAAACTATTCCTTGTATTTATAAGACATTAGAAATTTTTTTCCATTTCAACAACTTTCATACTTGATCTCTGTGTGTGTGTGTACATTATATATATTTGTGTGTGTGTATATATACAAATATATATATATGAAAATATATATTCTTTTCTTTTAGTCATTTGACTGCGTCAATGCTGGAGCACCGCTTTTAGTCGAGTAAATCAACCTCAGGACTTATTCCTTTTAAGTCTAGTACTTATTCTATCGGTCTTCTTTTGCCGAACTGCTAAGTTACAGGGACGTAAACACACCAGCATCAGCTGTCAAGCGATGTTGGGGAAACAGACACAAACACACACATATGTGTATATATATATATATATATGACGGCTTTTTTTTTCAGTTTCCGTCTACCAAATCCACTCAAAGATTTGGTTGGTCAGAGGCTACAGGAGAAGGCATGGCATATATCTCTGTATATATACTATACACACACACACACACACGTCCTTGTATTCTTTTTCCAGTCATTTGATTGTAACTATGCTAGAGCACCACCTTGAAAGGTTTTTAGTCAAACAAATCGACCCCAAGATTTATTTTTTAAACTTAGTATTTATTCTATCGGCATCTTTTGCCAAACCACTAAGTTACAGGGACATAAACACACCAACACCACTTACACACACACACACGCATGAACAAACAAACAAACAATCTAACATGAAACTTGAGGATCAATTAATACCTTTTTAGAAGAGTACATATGCTTCCTTAAACATATACAAAGAAAGGGTCGACAGTGACCTCAATGTTTCTATGTGCCTGCTTTCTTCAGGCTGTGCTATACTCCAGTTGCTTGGTAGAGTGTTTTTTTGTTGTGGGTGAGAGAAGCTACGAGACGGATAAGGTTTTGCGTAGGCAGCCTGGGGGATAGGTGTACAAAAGTGGGAAGAAATTCTGCATTTGCAGCATGTAGGTTGACATTGTGAAAAGATTTTATTTGGTTTGGTGTGCAAATTTCTTTGTTGTTTACGGCTTAGTCAAGCGTGGAATGTAACCGAAAACTTTTGTAGCAAATCCAGGTCACGATAACTCTTTGTATAAAATGTTTTTTGTTGTTTATGCTTCATTAAAAAAAGGTGTAGACCTAGTAGTTACCGTTGATACTATTGGATTTCATTTTTAAAGAGATTTTCACTGCTTTCTTAAGACTGAAAGGCTGTTACTATAAATAGTTTTGGGGATTTCCAAATCTGTTTAAAGCACAGTTATTTCTATATTTATTACTACAAATGCATAGATGTTTATGCAAGATAGGTATGACATTATTATTTACATCCGGATAAACGTAAAAGAACATCTTCAATCTACAAGCAGACATAGAAATATATAAACAAAATTTAAATAGTACATTAATGCATATCCATATCAACCTATAACTATATATATATGCCTTCGTTCATATACATAGGTATATACTCACAGATATACACATGTGCACTAATAGAAACGTATAAAACATATATATATATATACGCATACACACATATATAAACATATATGCATACATACATATATATATAGTAACATGTAAACACATATATACATACATATAAAAACACTTAAACACACTAATCTAATACAGATTTTATATATATATATATATATATATATATATATATATATATATATATATATATATATATATATATATATTCTTTTACTTGCTTCAGTCATTAGACTGTGGCCATGCTGGAGCACTGCCTTCAGTTGAACTAATCGACCCCATGACTTATTCTTTGTAAGCCCAGTACTTATTCTATTGGTCTCTTTTGCTGAACCGCTAGGTTACGGGAACATAAGCACACCACCATCGGTTGTCAAGCAATGTTGGAGGGACAAACACTCACACACAAACACACACACACACACACACACACACACATACATATATATATATATATATATATATATATATATGGTAGGCTTCTTTCAGTTTATGTCTACCAAATCCACTCAAAAGGCTTTGGCTGCCCGAGGCTATAATAGAAGACACTCGCCCAAGGTGCCACGCAGTGGGACTGAACTTGGAATCATGTGGTTAGTATGCAAGCTACTTTATTTCATAAATATTTGCCATGAGGGCATTACAAAGAGGGGACGAACAAGAACAAACAAACATAAAAGGGTGAAGTAGCTGTAGCAATTAAATATTTACAATTTAAAAATATAATAATTTAATAAATATATTTACAACTCTTGAACGTTGCTCATTACAAATGAAATTTGTAATGGCTTCTCTGAAGGATAGGCATCTGACCAACAGGGTACACAGCCATACATATCTAATGTAATGAATGTGAAAACTAATTTCTCTGTTTCAGTGTGTCACACTTTAGACCCCTTCTCTCACTATTGAGAGACACTCCTACAATTCCTCATGATGGGGTGAGAGTAACAGAAGGCATAGATTGTGAGGCGGGTAGCAAAGACAGACAGACAGAGAGAGAGAAAAAAAGAGAGGGAGAGAAAGAGACAAATAAATTTAGAGAGAGTGTGAACTGGATGCTTTTCACATGACACCAGCACTGGCAGAGTCACCAAATAACTTGCAAGACAAGGAATTTTGAGAGGGGAGAAAGCATGGGAGGAGGTGATCTTTGTTTCAGATGATGAAAGGTTAGAGTGTGACAGACAGGCAGAAACACTTGTCTTGCTATAGAGGAGGTACATGGTTACCCGGCCACAGAGAGAGAGAGAGAGAATGAGAGAAGTAACCAGAATGAGGACAGAGACAGGTGTGCTGATGCAAAGGAGATACTTGGTTACCTAGCCAGAGGAAAGAGCAAGAGAAGGAGAGAGATAATGATCAAGAATGAGGGCATATATGGTTACCCAGCTAGAGAGAAAGAGAAAGAAGGAAAGAGGAAGAGAGAGAACGAAAGAGAGAAAGGGAGACAAAGAAAGAGGAAGAGAAAGAACGAAAGAGGGAGAGGAAAGAGGAAGAGAGAATGAAAGAGAAGAGAGAGAAGGAAAGAGGAAGAGAGAGAAGGAAACAGAGGGGGAGAGAGAGAGAGAGATGGACACAACCAGAATGAGGACAGAGACAGGTGTGCTGATGCAATGGAGATACTTGGTTACCTAGCCAGAGGAAATAGGAGGGGAGAGAAGGAAAGAGGGAGGGGAGAGAAGAAAAGAGGGAGGGGAGAGAAGGAAAGAGAGAGGGGAGAGAAGGAAAGAGAGAGGGGAGAGAAGGAAAGAGAGAAGGGAGAGAGATGGACATAACCAGAATGAGGGTAGAAACAGGTGGGCTGATGTAAAGGAGATACTTGGTTACCCGGCCAGAGGAAGGAGCAAGAGAAGGAAAGAGATAATGATGAAGAATGAGGGCAGAAACAGATTCTCTTTCCATCACCAGTTACTAATTGGCTCCCAAAATGGTTGTTAAGTAAACAGGCATCACAGTCACACAAGCCATGTCATTCATTTCCATTTGTCCTTGAACTTTCAACCACTTTGTTATGACTGAAAGACTAAGTTACTATAAATAGTTGTCGGGATTTCCAAATCTACTTATAGCACAATTATTTGTGTATTTATATTATTGCAGGGTTGATGAGAAGGAGAGCATCAAGCCATTGAAAATCTGCCACAAATTCCATCCGACCAATGTTAGCATGGAAATGTGGGCATTAAATGATGTTTATATCATCATCATCATCATCGTTTAACGTCCGTTCTCCATGCTAGCATGGGTTGGACGGTTCGACCGGGGATCTGGGAAACCAGAAGGCTGCACCAGGCTCCAGTCTTATCTGGCAATTTTCTACAGCTGGATGCCCTTCCTAACGCCAACCACTCCGTGAGTGTAGTGGTTGCTTTTTACGTGCCACCTGCACAGGTGCCAGGCGAGGCTGGCAACGGCCACGGTCGGACTGGTGTATTTTATGTGCCACCGGCACGGAAGCCAGTCGAGGCGGCGCTGGCATCGGCCACGATATATATACCACATATATACATGTGTGTATGTGTGTGTATACTTCAGTTATTCCATATATGTTTACATACATATTACATACCATGCGCACACACATATAATCTGAAAGATTTATAGTGTTGCGTGAAAGATTGCTTAAATGAAAAGAACTAAAAAGCAGATGGTTTGAAAGGTTTTGCAAGGGTGATTACAGTTTAAAAGATGCTCCATGAATAGATTACCTTCTGCTTCTGTCAATATGTAGGGAGCTTCCATGGCATACATGGAGGCTATGGTTTTGGTTCCCGCAATGGGGAGGGAATCAGGCTGCTGGAGTTCTGCAATGCAAATGATCTTATGGTTTGGGTTTGCAATACTAACTTCAGGAATACTAACTGCCATTCACCTAGTCACCTACCGATCTGGTAGACACACTAGTCAGATTGACTACATCCTCACCAGGAAAAGGGAAAGATGGCTACTTATAAATGCCAAAACTTTCTCAGGCAAAGAATGTACCCCACAACATAGACTAGTAGTTAGTGACTTCAGGATCAGGGCTAAATGGATGCCCAGAAGATGACCAGCATAGAGGGGAAGGGTCTGTCAATTTGTCAAAACTTGATTGCAATAAGGGTTTCAATAAATATGGTTGAAACATTATCCCAGAAGCTGAATTCAACCCATTCAAGAGTTCCAGTAACTGCAACAGCTTGGATAGGCACCTAAACATGGAAAATTGATTCTTCATAATTTGACAGAAAACAAGCGAAACAACATAAGTGGACACTTACTCTTCTTTACACTCTCTTGTAAATATAACCATTTGAGGGGCAGATTAGTGGATGGATGGAAGCACTTCGTCGGTTACGACGACGAGGGTTCCAGTTGATCCGATCAATGGAACAGCCTGCTCGTGAAATTAACGTGTAAGTGGCTGAGCACTCCACAGACACGTGTACCCTTAACGTAGTTCTCGGGGATATTCAGCGTGACACAGAGAGTGACAAGGCTGGCCCTTTGAAATACAGGTACAACAGAAACAGGAAATAAGAGTGAGAGAAAGCTGTGGTGAAAGAGTACAGCAGGGATCACCACCACCCCCCTGCCGGAGCCTCGTGGAGCTTTAGGTGTTTTCGCTCAATAAACACTCACAACGCCCGGTCTGGGAATCGAGGCAGATTAGTAACTGGTGATAGAAGGTGAATCTTTTACAAGAAAGTTTAGCAATGCTGACAATGAGTTACTGAAAACAAACAGGCTAGATCACAACCCAAAGTGACCTCCATCCGTGGAAAGTGTTGCTTAATGTTTGGTGGGAATGTGTTGGCATGATCAATAATCACAGCAGGCATTTTCTGCTACCTGTTAGAATCTGAACCATTTCACATTCAGATTCCTCAGTAAAATGTAATGGCACGTAAAAAGCACCATCCGAATCGTGGCCGAAGCCAGTGCCGCCTCGACTGGCTTCCGTGCCGGTGGCACGTTAAAAGCTCCAACTGATCGTGGCCGATGCCGGACCCCCTGGCACCTGTGCAGGTGGCACATAAAAAGCACCCACTACACTCGCGGAGTGGTTAGCGTTAGGAAGGGCATCCAGCTGTAGAAACTCTGCCAGATCAGACTGGTGCCTGGTGCAGCCTCCTGGCTTCCCAGACCCCGGTCGAACCGTCCAACCCGTGCTAGCGCGGAAAACGGACGTTAAACGATGATGATGATGGCTGGTTTAAATGGTAAAGGGTTAACTCTATTGATACCAATCTACAGGAGTCTGTCCCCAGTCCAATAACACAAACTTCTTGCTTAAGGTGATCTAAATTTAAACCGTGTATCCAAATTTTATGTTAATTTATGTTCCAAGCACCAGTTTAATAATGACAAAGTTATTATACTATGTTCTTTATTATCTGAAAGATTAATTGTAATTAAAGGCAATATATTTCAACAGAAATATAAGAGGGATAAACACTACTTTTGAAGGGAAAAAAACCTCATACAGCAAAGATCATATCTGAAAGGAGTGAAGATCTCAGCTGGGGGAAAAATTTCAAGCTTTCCTAATTCACTAGACTCCATCTGATTACCAACTATTATGATGTTAAGAGGATCATCTTGGAGGACTAATCCTTAAACCACACAAAGAAACGGAAATAGTTCTAGTGCATGTACATGAACATCGAAACAAATATCAATGGAAATAGTAGTAGTTATACCTGTGCCGGTGGCACATAAAAAGCACCATCCGAACGTGGCCGATGCCAGCGCCACCTCGACTGGCTTCTGTGCTGGTGGCACATAAAAAGCACCATCCGAACGTGGCCGATGCCAGCGCCGCCTTGGCTGGCTTCCGTGCCGGTGGCACGTTAAAAGCACCAACCGATCGTGGCTGATGCCAGACTCCCCTGGCACGTAAAAAGCACCCACTACACTCACGGAATGGTTGGTGTTAGGAAGGGCATCCAGCTGTAGAAACACTGCCAGATCAGACTGGAGCCTGGTGCAGCCCCTAGCTTCCCAGACCCCAGTCAAACCATCCAACCCGTGCTAGCACGGAAAACGGACGTTAAACAATGATGATGATGATGATGATGACATTCTTTTCCACTAAACCAAAAGAATTTTACACAAATGGCCTTAATAAACTTATAAATCACTGCAAAGGTGTCAGTGATGAAGATGGTAACCATGTTCATGGCTGAATTCCAGTAAGAAATTTGAAGATTATTTTCTTCTTACCCAATATCTTTTACTGATGAGGTGACTGTGTGTGTATGTGTGTGCAAGTGAGATCATATTTGCCATCACCTTTCACACAGTTTCATTGATTCTATGTAATAAAAAGCCACACTTTGTTCAGACAGTGTCCTTTGCTAGCAGTTCACTGTGTAAACGATTTTTTGCTTATGGATCCCCTTGAATCCTATTTACTCTACTAGACCTCCATTGCCATTCAACGTGTAGAAAAGAAATTCTATTGTATTTTTATAATTAAATATCATTAGGAACTGTATAAAATATTGTGTATCCTCATCATGAAATTTTATGAGAGGGAGGAGGAGCTACAGACCTCGGACATCGAAGGTAGCTGGAAATTCCTATGGGACAGCTTACTGAGTGCCACAGACCAAGTTTGCGGATGGTGCTAAGTCCTTTCCAGACCTAGAGTAATGTGGTGGTGGAAGAATACGTTAGACAAAGCCACCAGAGCTAAGAAACAGGCCTGCAAAACCTTGAAGGGTGGAGGTAACAGGGAATTGTACCAGACAGCCAGAAGGGAGGCTGGGCGACAGATATACATAGTCAAGGGTAAAGCAGAAAAGAAGAAGTTTGCCAATGTCCAGCAATGTGAGGACCAAAGAACTGAAGTATTTCAGATTGCAAGACAGTGTGTGAGAGAAAATTGTGATGTCACAGGAGAGAAATGTGTCCGCATGGATGATGGTGCACTTGCTTTTAATGATTCGGAAAAAGAAAGAGACTTGTGACACCCTCTTGCTGACTACCTCGTCGACGAATGACAGGGACCTTCTCTTTGTGGCTGGTGATTTCAATGGACATGTTGGACAACATGTACGGAGCTTCCATGGCATACATGGAGGCTATGGTTTTGGTTCCCGTAATGGGGAGGAAACCAGGCTGCTGGAGTTCTGCGATGCAAATGATCTTATGGTTTGGGTTTGCAATACTAACTTCAGGAAACCTGCCAGTCTCCTAATCACCTATAGATCTGGTAGACACACTTGTCAGATTGACTACATCCTCACCAGGAAAAGGGAAAGATGGCTACTTATAAATGCCAAAACTTTCTCAGGCGAAGAATGTACCCCACAACATAGACTAGTAGTTAGTGACTTCAGGATCAGGGCTAAATGGATGCCCAGAAGATGACCAGCATAGAGGGGAAGGGTCTGGAAGCTTAAAGATCAGAGTTACTCCTGCCATTTGCCGGCGCTTCGTCCGACGTGAGTTTTCTCTCCAACTGACTCGGAGCAGCAGAAATCGTGTTCGTGCACTGACCAACCGGCCAGCACACGCACTCATGCTCCATACCGCTGACAACTAAGAACTCAATACCCGTTGACCGCCACCTCGGCCGCGTGCCTAACACACGGACACACACACTCACAGTCGATATCACTACTTTCAATGGACAGAGATTTAGAGACATATTACTCAAAGCTTTTGATGAAATAGAGAGGGATATAGCATCACATGACATGGAAGACAACTGGAGGTTTCTACAGGATAACCTGCTGAGGGCAACTGACCAGATCTGTGGATGGTGCAAAGTCCCCTCTCAACCCAAGGTAACGTGGTGGTTGAACAATGTTGTTGACAGGCCATTAGGGAAGAGAAACAGATTTGGAAGGAATGGAAGAATGGTGGTAGCAGGAAATTGTATCAGACTGCCAGAAGGGAAGCTAGGGGACAGTTTTATTTAGCCAGGGGAGAAACAGATAAGAAAATATTTGCCAGTGTTCTGTGCCGTGAGGACAAAACACTTGAGGTATTTCATGATGTGAGACAGAGTCTGAGAGAGAATCGTGATGTCAAAGGAGGAAAATGTGTTTGCATGGATGATGGTTCACTTGCATTAAACGAAGCTGCAAAGAGAGAAGTATGGAGATGCCACTATGAAAGATTCCTAAATAAAGAGAATGAATGGGAGAAAGAGAGCATGCCGAATGCTGACCCAACAGAGGGACCAGCTATCCAAATTGACAGTGCCTTGGTAGATAAAGCAATTACATGTATGAAGACAAGGAAAGCCCCTGGCCCATCAGGAATCACTGTAGAGATGCTCAAAATATCTGGTAGTGTCGGCTATAGCCTAGTCAACCAGGTGATACATGAAGGAATCATACCCAATGACTGGTGTAGCAGCACCATAGTCAACTGCTACAAAGATAAAGGCGATGCATTAGATACAAATAATTACAGAGGTATCAAGCTGTTGGATCAGGTAATGAAAGTTACGGGGAGGGTTTAGCCCAACTAATTAGGGAGATGGTCAGTCTAGATGAGATGCAATTTGGGTTTGTGCCAGGCAAAAGCACCATTGATGCTATATTTCTGGTAAGACAGCTGCAGGAGAAATACCTAGCCAAAGATAAACCCCTGTACCTAGCTTTCGTTGACATGGAGAAAGCCTTTGACAGGGTCCCCCGATCCCTTATCTGGTGGTCAATGAGGAAACTAGGGATAGATGAATGGTTAGTAAGAGCTGTGCAAGCCATGTACAAGGACGCTGTCAGTAAGGTGAGGGTTGGCAACGAGTACAGTGAAGAATTCCAGGTAGAGGTAGGGGTCCACCAAGATTCAATCCTCAGCCCCCTCCTATTTATCATAGTCCTCCTGGCAATAAGACGAATTCAAGACAGGATGCCCCTGGGAGCTCCTCTATGCTGATGACCTTATTCTTATTGCTGAGTCACTATCAGAACTAGAGGAGAAGCTTCAGGTGTGGAAGCAATGATTAGAATCGAAGGGCCTTAGAGTCAACCTAGCTAAAACCAAAGTCTTATTAAGTAGGAAGACAGACAAACCACAAATCCCTTCAGGTAGATGGCCCTGCTCGATCTGTAGAAAAGGCGTAGGTAGAAACTTCATAAGATGTACCCAGTGTAAGCTATGGACACATAAGAGGTGCAGCAATATCAAAGGAAGGCTAACTGGGAAGATAGTTTTTGTATGTAGAAGATGCTCAGGAGCAATAAAAACTGGAAATGTGCAGAGAACAACTTCTGTCACATTCCAGGGAGAAAAACTAGAAGTGGTTGACAGCTTCCATTACCTAGGTGACCAAGTCAGTAGCAGGGGTGGATGCTCTGAAAGTGTAGCTGCTAGAATAAGAGTAGCCTGGGCAAAGTTCAGAGAGCTCCTACCTCTGCTGGTAACAAAGGGCCTCTCACTCAGAGTAAACGGTAGACTGTATGATGCATGTGTATGAACAGCCGTGCTACATGGCAGTGAAACATGGGCGGTGACTGCTGAGGACATGCATAAGCTTGCAAGGAATGAAGCCAGTATACTCCGCTGGATGTGTCATGTCAGTGTGCATACACGACAGAGTGTAAGCACCTTGAGAGAAAAGTTGGACCTAAGAAGCATCAGATGTGGTGTGCAAGAGAGATGACTGCACTGGTATGGATATGTGGTGCAAATGGATGAGGACAGCTGTGTGAAAAAGCGTCACACCCTAGCAGTTGAGGGAATCTGTGGAAGAGGTAGACCCAGGAAGACCTGGGATGAGGTGGTGAAGCACGACCTTTGAACATTGGGCCTCAGCAAGGCAATGACAAGTGACTGAGACCTTTGGAAATCTGCTGTGCTTGCGAGGACCCGGCAAGCCAAGTGAGACCATAACCCATGGCCTATACCAGCGGTGTAACCAGCCTACTTATGCGATGCTTGCAAAGACCGGTTGAGGCAAGTGAAATCACAATCAAAATCAAATTTGCTGACCTGGCCAATGACAGCACCGCCTGAAGGGCACCCGTGCCAGTGGAACGCTAGAAGCACCATCCGAGCGTAGTCATTACCAGGGCTGCTGACTGGCTCCTGTGCCATTTCACATAAAAAGCACCAATTGAGCATGAATGTTACCAGCATCGCCTTACTGGCACTGTGCTGGTGGCACTTGTGCTGGTGGCACATGAAAAACAACATTCGAGCAAGGTCATTGCCAGTGCCACTGGACTGTGCAGGTGACATAAAAAACACCATTTCAGTGTAGCCATCGCCAGTACCGCCTGACTACATTACACTACCAGAGTGGTTGGCGTTAGGAAAGGCATCGAGCTGTAGAAACTCTGTCAGTTCAGATTGGAGTCTGGAGCAGCCATCTGGCTTGCCAGTCCTCAGTCAAACCGTCCAATCGATACCAGCATGGAAAGCGGACATTAAACGATGATGATGATGACATGTATATATATAATATATATATATATATATATATATACAAGATAAGAAAATGGAGAAATACATCTAAATCAAATATCAATTACCAGATAGTACTCAATCACATACTTTATTAAACCACCACATAAGAGACTGTAGGGTTAAATATAAAATGCAGAACAAGTCAGTGTACATAAAGGAATGTACATAAAAAAGTGTACATAAAAGGGTAATATATCATCAATATAAGCAACAAGGATATCCAAGGTATCCTTGTTGCTTATTTTGATTATAATCACCCCATTTAATTTATATGGATAATACCATACAAAATTCTGATGCCTTTAACTTAAGTACCATATTCATCTGAATCTAAATTTTGCTGAACTATATATTATATATATATATATATACACACACACACATATATATACATATATATATATACACACACACATATATATACATATATATACACACATATATATACATATATATATATACACACATATATATACATACATATCTCTATACACATACCTATATATACATCTTTCTATACACATACCTATATATACATCTCTCTATACACATATCTATATATACACATATATGTATACATATGCTGTTTCAGAACGGGTGTGTCAGAAATGGTTCGCTTGATTTCAATCAGGGAATTTTTCAGTAAGAGATGCACCTCGCTCTGACTGGTGAAAAGAAATTTACATCGACCAACTGAGAACTATAGTCAAACAAGACTGCAGTCTTACAACCAGACAAATTGCAGATATTCTTAACATATCCAAAACAAGTGTGGAAAATGAATTGCATAAACTTGGTTCCGTTTCTAAACTTGATGTTTGGGTTCCCCATAAATTGACAGAAGCAAATCTTGTCCAGAGGGTTTCCATTTGCGATTCATTACGGAAAAGGGAAAGCAACAAACCCTTTTTGAGAAGAATTGTCACTGGAGATGAAAAGTGGGTAATTTACAATAACGTGAAACAAAGAAGATCATGGAAAAAAGCAGGGGATTCTCCAAAACGAACACCCCAAGCAGGTCTTCACCCAAAGAAAGTTCTGTTATCGATATGGTGGGATTGGAAGGGTGTTATCTTTTTTGAACTTCTTCCCTTGAATAAAAGAGATTCTCAGAGAGGACTGGCCGAAATTTCTCTCCACACCAGACATTGACATGAAACTAGAATGTTTCATGTCTTCTGTGCAAGCCATATGCCAGAAATATGTCCCAGAGCACAAGGCCAAAACAAATAGGAGCAAGACTGTAGCAGTTTTTAAATCAAAGCTGGACATCTTCCTGTCGAGAGTCGCAGATGAACCTACCTCACAGCAAGAGGTGCAAATGAGGGTAGCTATATCAAACTGCATTCTTCACCAAGTGCCGCATATTAGAGGAGGCTCTTAGTAATAACAGTGTAGCACAAAACGGCAGTGCATCAGCATGGCCGCAGCTCTGAGCAGAAACAAGAAAAACGATATATATATATATATTTTTTTTTTCTCGTTTCAGCTCAGAGCTGCGGACAATCATTACAACATCAAATACAATGTGAAACATAGCAGATACATTAAAGAAAATAACATGCAACAGAATCAACAAGAAAACAACAAAACAAAGCATGCAGGTACAACACAGTCCGGAGACGAACAGTTCAAATCAAAACAGTACAATGTTCTACATTAAAGTCTTTCTCTTTCTTTTTCTCTTTAACAACTCTTTTCAATGTTCATTACAATCTCATTTCTTTTCTTCCTCCTTTCCTTCTTTCTTTTTCTTTTGACACATCAATTCTTTTTTAGTTCAACAATTTCTTTTTTTCTCTTCATCACAGATTACAATTTATGTCACAATTCTTTCTTTTACATTTCACATCAAAAGACAAACAAAACTTTACAGTTACATTTTCTAGTTACAATAGCCGTGCCTTTCCGCCGTAATCCCTCTCTTTCGCTCTACATGTTCCCAATGCTACCTGTCTGTCTTCCTCTATGTTGTCATCCTCTCGCTTGTCATCTCCCACATTCACCGTCTCCGGCAGACTGCTAAACTGCCCCGTTGCCAAACTGACCACGATCCCAACTCACTCTGCTTTTTAAAGGGTGGTTTCTTAAACTTTCCCTGACCGGAAAAGGGCAGAGGTCTCTTCGAAACTTGTTAATCTTTCCAGAAAATGGCAGAACATAAGCTTTAGCCGTCTGTTTGACGCCAACTGCCAAAACCAGGCCACGAGCACTCTGTTTCTCAACTGACCTCCATATCAATATAAATATATATATATATATATATATATATATTATATATATATATATATATAAATAAATATAGTTACAAATTGAGATAGGGTTGTAAATGCACCTTCCATGGATAACATATATCCATATACTGCTAGTGAAGCCCAACAAAGTTAATACATAAATTAATGATTGCGATGCAATCAATTCATTTGCTGTATTATATGGTCAAAGGTAAAATGATTTACCAACTATATATTGACCTACCATAAAAGGCTAATATTGGTAAAATGAGACATACTTATCTACATGGCCGAAACAGCTGTAAGATGTAATCTATACTTATATTTACTTATATTTATATTCTCTTTTATATATATTCTACTTATTATACAATATTATTCTTTTATGTACATTTTATTATGTACAACCCATGCTAGCATGGAAAGCGGACGTTAAATGATGATGATTCCTTTATGTACACTGATTTGTTCTGCTTTTTATATTTAACCCTACAGTCTCTAATGTGGTGGTTTAATAAAGTATGTGATTGAGTATTATCTGGGAATTGATATTTGATTTAGATGTATTTCTCCATTTTCTTATCTTGTATAAATAAATATATATATTAAGATAATATATATATATAATATATATAAATATATTAAAAATAAATATATAAATAAATATAAATACACACTACCGTCAGAAATTAATTAGCACCCTTGATTGCTCTTCACTCAAGGTATGTGCTGTCACCTAGTGGCCATATCTCGAACTATTGCTTTGTTGCGAGTTCACTGTTGCGCAGAACGATGACGTAACTTTGTTTGCAGAGCATTTTGAGAGTCACAGCCTTATGATGTTGACATAGCAGTGCAACAACAACTTGGAGTGCGGAGTAGACAAACTTCCTTGTTTAATAGATATAGGTAGCGCCTCGCAAGGACCGAAATCACACCATACTAAGTTTCTCATCGCGTAAGAACGTTTTGAACCAGCTCAGTAGATTAGATGTTAAATTTAAAACCTATTTAATGTAGAAATTGAGAAGTGCTAATTAATTTTCTACGCAAGTGTATATATATATAAAATAATATAATATTAATAATATAATATAATATATATTAAATAAATATAAATATATAAATATAATATATATAATATAATAAATATATACTATATACATAAATAATTAATATCATATATAGGAATAAATATATATAAATATAAATAAAGTAAATGGATAATATATAGATAGTAAAATAAATAATATATATATATAGATAAATTATAACTATATTATATAATAAATATATATATATAAATAAATATATATATATAAATAAATATAAATATATATAATGTAAATAAGATATAGATATATAGAATAAAATATAAATTATATGATAATAATATCAATATATATATGTTAAATAAATATATATATATATGTAAATAAATATAAACAAATATATGTAAATAAATATAAATAATATATATTAAATAAATATAAATTATATAATAAATAAATATATATATATTATAAAAATATCTATATATACAAATAATATTATATATATAAATAATAAAATATATATAAATAAATATAAATATATATATATAAGTAAATATAAATATATATAAGTAAATAAATTATAAATATATATATATATAGAGTACATATATAAATAATATATTATATATAAGTAAAATTATAAATATATATATATAATATAATAAATATATATAATTATATATATAAATAAATATATAATATATATAAATAAATATAAATATATATAAATAAATATAATATCTATAAATAAATAATATATATATATAAAATAATAAATATAATAATTATATAAATAAATAAATATAAATATAAATAAATAAATATATATATATAATAAATAAATATATGTATATATAAATAAATATTATAATATATATAAATAACTATATATCTTGTACTAGATAATAAATATATATATGTATATATAAATTCCATAAATATAATGTATATATAAATAAAAAATATATGTATATATAAAAAATAATATATGTATATATAACATAACATAAGCTATCTTTATAATATAATAATAATAAATGTATATACATAGGAAATAAATAAATAAAGGGATATATAAATACATAAATTATGTCCTCGGATATAAATAAATAATATATGTATATATAAATAAATAAATATTGTATAGTATAAATAACTAAATAAATGTATATATAATAAATAAATAATGTATATATAAATAATAAATAAATGTATATATTAATCAATAAATAAATGTATATATAAATATAAAATATATATAATAAATATATACCTAAATATATATAAATATATATATATAAATATATATATAATATATAAAATATAAATATAACTATATATAAATTATATATATATAAATATATATATATAAAATATATATATAACAATATATATATATATAAATATATATATTATATTATATATAAATATATATATATATAGATATATATATATATAATATATATATAATAATATATATCTATAATACTATATATAATATCTATATAGATAATATATACTAATATATATATATATATATATATAAATATATATATATATCTATATATAATAGTATATATATATAAATATAGTATCTATATATTTATATATAAATATATATATATAATATATACTATAGTAAATATTTATCTAAAATATTATATATATAAATATATATATATATATAAATATATATTATAATATGAATATATATATATATATAATATAACTATATATATATTTATATAATCTATATATCTAAATATATATAATATATAATATCATATATAAATCGATATATATATATATAAATATATAATTTTATATATATAAATATATATATATAAATATATATATATAAATATATATATCTATATATTTATATCTATATATATAAATATATATATATATATAAATATTATATATATATATATATATCTATAATATTATAAATATATATATAATAATATATATAATACCTAAATATATATATATAAATATATAATAATCTATAATATATATATATAAATAATATATATATATACATATATATATATAAATATATATATATTAATGATTATATATATATATATATATATATATAATATATCTAAAATATATATATATATAACTATATATATATATATCATATATATATATATAAATAAATATAAGTATATATAATATATTATATATAAATAAATATATATATAAATAATATATATATATAAATAAATATATATATATAATAATATGTATATATAAAAATCTCGTCCTGGCACCTGTGTCAGTGGCACATAAAAAACACCATCCAAGCGTGGCCGTTCGCCAGCCTCGTCTGGCACCTGTGTCGGTGGCACATAAATCACCCACTACACTCTGGAGTGGTGGCGTTAGGAAGGGCATCCAGCTGTAGAAACACTGCCAATTTGACTGGCCTGGTGCAGCCTTCGGGCTCCCCAGACCCCAGTTGACCGTCCACCCATGCTAGCATGGAAAGCGGACGTTAAACGATGATGATGATGATATATATATTATATAAAAATTATCTAAGTTTATTTAAGTTTATATATATAAAAATATAAATATATATATATATATAAAATATATATAAATAATATATATATAAATATATATATAAATAAATATATATATATATATATATATATATATATAAATATATATAAAAATATTTATTTATATATATACTATATAATATATATAAACACCACATTGGTATATATATATAATATATATATATACACACATATATGTATACGTACATACATACACTCCCACACACATAAAAGGAGACATGCTCGATAAAAAACGTAGAGTTTAATAATTATTAAAAGCAGAAATCGATGCAGTCTTAATTGTTGTTATGACATTTTACAAGTATGGCCTTGTACATACAAACATAAAACACACACACACACGCACACATGTGTGTATGCTAGATATAAATAGAGGGAGTTGCGAGTCAGGGGACAGATAGAGGCAAAAAGTGAGAGGAAGATAGATAGACCACAGAATGATGGATAGATAGGCAGAAAGTAAAATAGACAGACAGGAGAGAGGGAGAGAGAGAGGAGAGAGAGACAGCTAGAAAGTAAAATAGTTAGATAGAGAGATAGATAGATAGATAGCAAGAAAGTAAGATAGATAGATAGATAGATAGCCAAAAAGATAGATAGATAGCCAAAAGATAGATAGATAGCAGAAGATAGATAGAATATATAGCCAGAAGATATAGATAGATAGAAATAGATAGATAGATAGATAGATAAGATAGATAGATAGATAGATAGCCAGAAAGAAATCATAGATAGATAGATAGATAGATAGATAGATAGATAGATAGATAGATAGATAGATAGATAGATAGATAGATAGCCAGAAAGATAGATGGATAGATAGCCAGAAAGATAGATAGATAGCCAGAAAGATAGATAATAGATAGATAGATAGATTTATATATGACTAGTCTTTCGGAATAGCTGTATGTTTGCATGTCTTTATACATACATGCCCTTTTTGGGGGGTTTTTATCCAAATTTCTATGATGTTATTTCAATTATTTTTCTTCTAGATAGATAAAGAGAGTAGGACAGACAGACAGACAGAAAAATAGCACAGCAGACAGAAAGCGTGACAGACGGGTAGATAGGACAAGAAAGGCAGATATACAGCAGATGATGATGAGACAGACGACAGCAAGACAGATATACAGTCAGATAGTGGGGCAGACGACAAGCCAAATAGACAGCACAGATCGATATATAGATAGATAGATCTGTTTCAATTTTTAACGTATAGTCTCTGACATGATACGTAAATTATGGTTGTTGACGATGTTGGTTTTTAGCCAGACAGCGACTGCAACTAGTTGTCGGAAATCTCTCATGCTCACCACACATCACACACACACACCGCATCTGCATCTGCATCCATACAAAACCGTTCACGTCTTCATAGATTTTTCAGCCATTCAGTCAAGTCATGGTTGTCTCCAAAAAAGACGAAGAAAAATGGAGAAAGACAAAAAAAGTTTGAATGGAATCGATGACGAAATAAATTTCAATATATGTGTGAGTGTGTGCGCGCGTGTATTATATATATATATATATATATATATATCTATATATATATAATATATATATATATATATTATAAAAGGAAAAGCGTGGGTAATATATAAAATCTGGGGTGGAAAAAAAATGTGTGAAGAGATGACAAATGTGTCTGTCGTCTGTTTGAAGAGGGAGGATAATCATCTGTTGAGAAAAATGTGTCGTGTGTCTGTCATTGTAAGAAAAAGAATTGAAATAACATCATAGAAATTTGGATAAAAACCCCAAAATAGGGCATGTATGTATAAAGACATGCAAACATAGAGCTATTCCGAAAGACCAGCCATATATAAATATACATATATATATATGCACACGCGCGCGTGCAGACATACCTATATATACATACACACACGCAGACAGACATGAATTCATACACCAACTGCTTTGTGTTCAATAATTTGAGAGAAAATTATATATATATATATATATATATATATATAGAAATAGAGAGAGAGATGGGGGAGAAAGTGAGAAATGTCCATACATATAAAAACATATACACACACACACATATATATATATATATATTAAAATATCCATGAAGGAATTTAAACACCTGAACGCAGAAGGAATCTAATCAACTAAATAAAAACCTTTAAAAATTTTTGAGAAAAAAAAAATAGACATAAATGGAACTACTTATAATAATAATAATAATAATAATAATAATAATAATAATAATAATAATAAACTATTGTTTATAAATCAATCAGTAAATTGAGAGAGCTTTATCGATTACGTAAGATCCCTTGAATATTCGAATGTAGCAGAGATATTGGTGTGGCATTTTTGTGTGATTATTATTATTATTATTATTATTATTATAATTTTTTAATTAAAAAATAGTGTTGAAATAAATACATGAAATATCTCCCCCTGAAAGTAAAAAAAAACTAATCAAATCGATACTACAGAAAAAAGAGAAATCAATCAATCAACATATTTTGTCTGTTGATAAGTAAAGTATTATGCAAAGTAAAAATGGTAATAATAAAATAGCAGTAAGTAAGAAGGAAACTGCTGTGTCTGTGTCTTGTTTCTTCTCCTCCATAGTTATAAAACGTGGTGCAAGGAGAGACAAGCTTCTCTTTTCTCTGTTCATTCTTCGTATAAAAGCTCGGTCGTCGACAAAGAGTAAGGAATGAAGAAAGAAAAAAAAAGGCCGTCATCAATCAAATCTTTCACATGTAACAAACAAACACCGTTAAATATTTATTGTGGAACAGTTTTGTGGGATTCGAAAAAAAATCCATCCAGCAGCGCTGACACGAAAACCAAATAAATAATTAATAATAATAATAATAATAATATCATTGCTAATATATAATATATAAATGGTTTTGATTTTGGCACAAGGCCAACTATTTTTTCAAAAAATTTCTTTTAAGGAGAATGGGGGAAAAATCAGGCGATATCAGAGAATAGGACAAATACCAGAGACAAATAGGACAAATCACCCAAGTATTTAACTGGTACTTTTATTTTATCGACCCCTTCAAAAAGGATGAAAGGCAAAGTTAACCTCGGCTGGGATTTGAACTCAGAACGTCAAGAGGTAACGAATTGGAACATCGCAAGGCATTTTTTTCTGACGTTCAAACAAATTCTTCTTGTAACCTATCGCCCTAATTATAATATTTTTGTGCTTTTCTCAGCCGGAGGGTCCTTTATAATAAATAAATAATGCTTGGATTATTAGTCTTTCCAGTGAGAGAGAAAGAGTCACCAGTAGTAATTAATAATAATAAGCAAGAATTAGGGGGGGGGGGGCTCGGCTTCCTTGTGGCCCAGTTCACATTATTTATTTTATTTTTCCTCAGATTCCACGTTGTGAAATCTCAGTGAAATTCCTCCTCTTATGGCGTATTTAGAAGAAAAAAGCAAAAGAAAAAAGAACAAGAAAAACCGAAATTGCACCTTCGCTTTCTCTCGTTCCAGCAATCATTATTTAAAAACAGTTTACACAAATTCCACATATCTAAATAATCCGAGCATTTATTTGGCTCCTTTTAAAATCGATACATCGATATTCAAATAGCCATATATCATCATCATACATGATGATGACAGACGGCCAAATCGCTTCGCTTTTTGCCCTTCTTTCCCCCTTCTAAACGCCATCAAAACAAACCGGCCTTTGCGCTGTTTATATCATATTTTTTTTCCGCCTCGCCGTTAAATGCATTTTTGCCTTCTTTTTTTCCCCCGCCGCCTCTTGAATTAAATATCATTAAGGAATGTATGTATATACGAAAAGAAGAAACGGTCATCTGAGAATCAAATGGGTGTAAGACTTACGGTGAATACGTAACATTTTCCAAGGGTTTCCGAGCCGCTCTCTGTTCCTTAACGAGAACCCAGGGACTGTTGTTGTTGTCATGTGTGTAAACTCGGATAAGAATAAACATGCGTCTCTCGCAGTTATCTGCCCTTGGTTTCTAATGGCATAGAAAGGGAGAGGCGGCGGGGGAAACGGATGTAGAAATCAACTGAAAGCAAAAGTAGAAGCAAAAGAATAAATAAATGAATCAATAAAATATATTAAAATATTTTCTATGGAAGACCAACGAGAATATAATCATATAATCCTCACAGAAAACTACTTCACCGCATGGAAATGATATAAAAAAAGATAGCAACACTTTTTTTTCCTTTCTGTCAATTGTTAAGATCTTGTTGCGAGCTAGTAGAAACGTTAGCACGCCGGGCGAAATGCGTAGCCGTATTTCGTCTGTCGTTACGTTCCGAGTTCAAATTCCGCCGAGGTTGACTTTGCCTTTCATCCTTTCGGGGTCGATAAATTAAGTACCAGTTACGCACTGGGGTCGATGTAATCGACTTAATCCCTTTGTCTGTCCTTGTTTGTCCCCTCTGTGTTTAGCCCCTTGTGGGTAGTAAAGGAATATATATTCTTTCACACAGACCAGCCAACTTGGGAGTTAAAACTGAGAAGCCCGGACAAATGGCGTGTTGTTATTCGTCACTGTGATTCTATAATTATGTACCCAGGTATAACTCAAGCTTTCGTGAAGAAAAAAAAAAACGGACAAAAAAACATGGTGTGTATCTCTCTTTTACTCTTTTACTCCTTTACTTGTTTCAGTCATTTGCCTGTGGCCATGCTGGAGCACCGCCTTTAGTCCAGGACTTATTCTTTGTAAGCCTAGTACTTATTCTATCGGTCTTTTTTGCCGAACCGCTAAGTTACGCGGACGTAAACACACCAGTATCGGTTGTCAAGCGATGTTGAGGGGGGGGACAAATACAGACACACAAACATATACACATACATACATACATACATACATACATACATACATACATACATACATACATACATACATACATATATAAGGCGGCGAGC
Organism: Octopus sinensis; assembly: GCF_006345805.1. Taxonomy (NCBI): domain Eukaryota; kingdom Metazoa; phylum Mollusca; class Cephalopoda; order Octopoda; family Octopodidae; genus Octopus; species Octopus sinensis. Next base: position 3,306,321 of record NC_043021.1, read on the forward strand.
TGGCAGAAACGTTAGCGCCCCGGGCGAAATGCTCAGCGGTATTTCGTCTGTCGTTATGTTCTGAGTTCAAATTCCGCCGAGGTCGACTTTGCCTTTCATCCTTTCGGGGTCGATAAATAAAGTACCAGTTTCGCACTGGGGTCGATGTAATCGACTTAATCCCTTTGTCTGTCCTTGTTTGTCCTCTCTATGTTTAGCCCCTTGTGGGTAGTAAAGAAATACATATATACATATATACGACGGGCTTCTTTCAGTCTCCGTCTACCAAATCCACTCACAAGGCTTTGGTCGGCCCGAGGCTATAGCAGAAGACACCTGCCCAAGGTGTCACGCAGAGGGACTGAACCCGGAACGATGTGGTTCGTAAGCAAGCTACTTACCACACAGTCACTCCTACGCCTATAAAATTTGATAAGAACTTTTTATAAGAAGTTGCATAAGCCATTTTAAAAATAAATTATGCGTTATTTTTTCCGTGACCCCCCCCCATCACACTTTTTTTTTTACATGAAAACCTCTCTCCCTAAAACAATTATTTTCATTGATGTCCTATTAAAATAGCAAAATTAAAGTAGCAAGAGTCGTCTGTAAAAGATAGACGCATGTATAATAGCTGTGTGTTCCTTCGCAATCAGGAAGTTTCGGGTTCAGTCCTACTGGGTGACACCTTCGGCAAGTATCTTCGGGCCATAGCCAACCACCAGTACGGCCGATGCCTTGTGAGTAATCTGGCGGACGGAAACTCTGTGTGTGTGTGTGTGTGTGTGTGTGTGTGTGTGTGTGTGTGTGTGTGTGTACGTGTGTGTATGTGTGTGTGTGTGTGAATATAAATCCAACTAATAAGAAGACAAAGAAATCCTTTAACACATCTTTAAAGATCCGTTACAATTGTTTCTGTACCAACTGTGTTTGCAACGCCAGTTTAGGCAAAAATAAATTCGAAATGAAAATGTAACGTAATGCTTGCGATTTTAGATGTTAAAGTGGCACTTCACTTCATCAGACTTGCATGAAAAGGTGCGCTCTTACATTGTACGTCTTCCAGGCATTGTTTGTTTGTTTGTATCGAGAAGAAACAAAAAGTAAATAAAAGGAAGAAGACGAAGAAGAAAAGAAGAAGAAGAAGAAGAAGAAGAAGAAGAAGAAGAAGAAGGAAGAAGAAGGAAGAAGAAGAAGAAGAAGAAGAAGGAAGAAGAAGAATGAAGAAGAAGAAGAAGAAGAAGAAGAATGATGAAGAAGAAGAAGAAGAAGAAGGAAAAAGAAGGAAGAAGAAGAAGAAGAAGAAGAAGGAAGAAGAAGAAGAAGAAGAAGAAGAAGAGAAGAGAAGAGAAGAAGAAGAAGAAGAAAAGAAGAAGAAGGAAAAAGAAGGAAGAGAAGAAGAAGAAGAAGAAGAAGAAGAAGAAGAAGAAGGAGAAGAAGAAATTTCTTGACAACGTTTCAATTAAAGTCTAAATTCTAGGATTCTGCTTGGATCTTTTCTATTTGGTTGCCGCTTTTAATTTCTTCAACTTTTGTTCCAATTTGATTTCATATTTAGTGTGATGATGTAGTTTGGTATGGTAATCATTGATATGAAATTCATTTTCGCCATAAATCAATAAATAAAGAGTTAATAGTTTTCAAAATTTACAAATTTACAAATTTTGGGTAATTTTAGCCAATTGAAAGTCATAGATATATAAGAGCCTGTTTTTCATAGTAACAAGCCAAGCTGTTACCAAGCTGCTTGTCCACGTGGTCATTTTTCGCTTATTTGATGATTAAAACACATGAGGTATAAGTTGGTCGTGAAAGGCGGCGAGCTGGCAGAAACGTTAGCACGCCGGGCGAAATGCTTAGCGGTATTTCGTCTGCGTTACGTTGTGAGTTCAAATTCCGCCGAGGTCGACTTTGCCCTTCATCCTTTCGGGGTCGATAAATTAAGTACCAGTTACGCACTGGGTCGATGTAATCGACTTAATACCTATGTCTGTCCTTGTTTGTCCCCTCTGTGTTTAGCCCCTTGTGGGTAATAAAGAAATAGGTATAAGTTGGTCGTGATATGTACTAAAATAATAGTTAAATAAATAGGTTTTAAATCACGCAACAAAATTTTTTTTTGGGGGGGGTGTATAATCTTGTGGATTCCGGTGTGTAGAATACAATTTCGCAAAAATGTTCTGAAAATTCAAAGAAATAAAATTAAAATGTTATGAGAGGTTATATGGTGTGCGTAAAGCAGAATTCGCCAATATTTCATTTGTTTGCGGTTGACAACACGCGCTGTCACGTGCAAAATGACAGCTTGCAAATCCTGTTTTCTGACTTGGTAAAAATTATCAAACTTTAATAAACCTCTTAAACTTATGTGAAATATGAGAAAAAGCAGTAAAATATGCATTTTACGTGCCACCTGCACGGAAGCCAGTCGAGGCGGCACTGGCTTCGGCCACGATTCGGATGGTGCTTTTTACGTGCCACCGACACGGAAGCCAGTCGAGGCGGCGCTGGCATCGGCCACGAAGACTATAAACCAGACTAGCAACATCTCCATCAATGATTTAACGGTTTCCCCTATATTGACGAGGAATGTTACAGGTATCTAGGGTCGGATGAAAACATATCTTACAATGGTACCTATAACAAAACACGTGACACTAAAGAATATTAAAGCTGGATAAAGAAAATTTGGACCTCAGAACTCGCTGCATTCAATAAAACAGTGGCCCACAATGTGTTTGCGGTGCCAGTACTCATACCAACATTTGGGCTGCTTGATGCGATCCGAGCCATTGATGTGAAAACCCGAAAAATACTAACAAGCACACATAATTTCCACATCAACAGTGACGTAGACCATCTCTACATAAAACGAAAACAAGGCGGCAGAAGCCTAACATCGGTCCAAAATGCCTTTCAATGTCGCATCATATTCCTTCGGTAACATCTTTTAACCACCAAGTGTCGAAGTCCATTCTTTGACCAAGTTTGCATACTTGAGGCTGATAACATCATAACACTTGGAGGGCAGCTCCTTAAGCAACACTTTTTGTCTGATAACCTAGAAAACATTCCCAAAGAAGTCGCAATTAAGAAAAAAAAATTTAGGGTTAGGGGGAGGGAGAGGGTTAGTTACAGGATGTTGTCTCAGTTTTAGACGCAGCAAATGTTGTTTACCTAAATGGAGGTAATCGATTGGTTAAAATTGCCGAAATGCTCGGATTTTCAGACGAAATATGTTACAACATATAGAATTTTCTCAATAAAGCCAAGAAAAAAATGATGTTTTATAGACACATTTTACCAGTATACGAAGTTTTAAAGTGTTTAGTTAACTAGAAATTGTGTTGAAATCTGGCCTTCAAAAGGAAAAGATCCATGTTAGTTTCAGGAAAACGAAAGGTAAAAGAAAGGTGAAACAAGAGAGAGAGAGAGAGAGAGAGAGAGAACTCTATCGCAAATGTTAGTTTATTCATATCTTCTTGTTGGGCTCCCGTCATTTAGTGTGCTGTCTCTGAAGTTCTAAGTTCGTGGAATCCCATCCGCAAATGAATTCAAGGAAAAAACTGTTTTACAGCGAACACGATAGGGTCCGGTGAGCAAAGACTTAAACGTGACAGTCAAAGAAAAAACTGTTGATGTAAAGTCATACATAAAAGAAATACTAAAATTTTTTTCCCCAGCACACTCGCCAAGCTAGAGAGACGTTAGACGGATCACGTGACTTTTAAGAGAAGCAGACGTTGTCTGGCTGCCATATACTTTCCCCAACGAGACGGGAAGACGTGTCACTGCGACCCAATGCGGTGATTATGTTTTTACCTCTTATTTTTAATCTGTTTCAGTCATTGAACTGTGGCCACGCTGGAGCATCATCTCGAAGGGTTTTAGTCGAACTAATCGGCCCTAGTACTTTCGTTTCTTTTCGTTTTTTTTTTAATTTTCTTTTAAGACCAATATTTATTCTATGTTTTCCACTAAGTTACAGGGAGATAAACCAACCAACATCAATTGTCAAGCTGCAGCTGAGGGTGGGTAACAAACACAGACTGAGAGGCATATACAGACGGACACATGCACGCGCGCACACACACACACAAACAAACCTAACGTCAAGCTGCCGGATCTTTTCGGTTTTAACATAATTTCTAGGTAACTAAAAAATTTTAAACTTCGTATATTGGTAGAATGTGTTTATAAAACATCTTTTTCTCTTGGCTTTATTGAGAAAATTCTATAGTTTGTAAGATATTTGTTGTTGTTTTTTTCTTCAATTTCTGCAGTTTCAACCAATCAGTGACATCTATTGAGTTAAAAAACATTCTGTGCCGTATGAATATGTCCCTCGTTTAAGAAACAGATTGGGTTTATTTACATTTCTGAAGAAAAAACGATAAACTTCCCCCCACTCCTAACCCTAACCCTAAAACAGATTGAAATGCAATAGATCGATACTAGGGTCATAATTATGGGTGATAATTTCATATGACACCGCTAGAAAAAAACTGCCGTTCAAACCGAAAAGATCCAAGCTGCCTTTTACAGATCACTTCTTGCGCAGTTTTCGAAACCTGAGAAAAATAAGTAGAGGTGCAAATTTTGATTCTGCAACCCTAAACAATTTTAGGAGGTGCACTGGCACCTCCTGCATTCCCTGTTCCCGGGCCCACGTACCGAGCTACCAATTTCGGCATAGAACGAGTACAGCGCAGATTTGTTAGCTTGTAATTCGGAGCCACGCTCAACAAGTGAAGACTATTTTCACCTGTCTCAATCGAGGGAATAAAGGTGTTGTGGTACTCATCGTTTTACAATAGATTTATATCTTTGCGACTTATGCGTGCGAAAAATTAATCTGTTTGACCGCATAACAACAGGTTCGTTGATTCTTTGAAGGTATTGTTTTCTGTTATTCAATCCTTTTCTTGTGAGAAAAAAAATTTCTTTCATTATTCTTTTCATTATACTTTTATTTGAGAATAATTCTTTTTTTTTCACTAAATTCGTATAATTTTCTTATAATAAAAAAACAACTAAGAAGGACCTCTATTGTTCTCATTGTCTACCGTAGAGACGTTCCCATGGCAACGGATAGTTGTGACTGCGGTAAGTCAGCCATAAAGGTTTTTGGCCGGCTAAAACTACATAATTTGCAGAACCGCTAAGTTACGTGGACATAAACGCACCAACATCGGTCGCCAAGGCTTTGTCCGGTCTGAGGCCAAAGTAGAAGGCACTTGCCCAAGGTGCCAGGCAGTGATACTGAACCCGGTACCTTGTGGTTGGGAAGCAAGCTTTTTACCACACAGCCACGCCTGCGCCTGTATGTGTGTGTATATATATGTGTGTGTATATATATGTGTGTGTGTGTGTGTGTGGCTGTGTGTGTGTGTGTGTAACGGTTAGGTTTTTATTAGAGTATAGTTACCAATTGTAACGGGTAAGATTGATTAGGTACACAATATTATGAAATATCGGAGTCAGCAGTTGGAACGATAAAAAATTGTTATTATAACGTCATGTTGTAGCATGTGAAAGATGAACAATGCATGAAGTTTTAAGAAAGTATTTATTTACCGTTACGTTACAATATCTTGCCTCGACGACCAGGTTTTGATAAATTCAAAAGCATGCGAAGTAAAGTTTGTGTTTGTGTCCTCTTCATTGTTTAGTAGTAATTACAAGGAGAGATAGAATGATGTTGTAAGGGAACAGAATTAGAGCTAGTGAGAGTTGTAGGGTGTTGCTTTTTATAACTATCCAGGATAGATATGTCATTGAGAACAATAGATTTAGCTAGTGGTCTTGTTATTTCTATTCTAGCTTTTGGTGAAGTAGAAGAGGTTTGAAAGGGTCAAGTGGTGAAGACATTATTTCGGCCTAGCTAAAAGTAACTGGAAAATGTAAAACTGCTGTCAGAGAAAAACTATTGTTCCACCGTGGGAAAAGTTCTGTTGCGGTGTTAATTTAAATTTGGCAATGGTGGGTCGAATCCCCTTCATGCTTGCAAGATCCACGACATATATATATATATATATATATATATATGTATTAGGGTGTGTGTTTGTGTGTGCGTGTAAGATATTGTTTCTGGGATTCATAGTCAAGAATCGATACCTTAACCTAGATTCTCATCTGGCATCTTTTGTTTCGACGTTAGTACTCGGAAATTTATGAGGTCATCTGTCAAACTTATCTTGGTTCCTTTGTTTCAGCTAAAATTCCATGCCGTTTCGAGGTTATGATAGATAAGGCATATACATTCCTTTGTTCCTGAACATACATTCAGGTCTTCTCATAGGTTTAGGAACTCCGAGAGAACATCACGGTCAGTATATTTTCGCTTCCACATGCCGTACAGCTTCGCTTTCTAGCAAGCAACCTTTCCTAACTGACACATCCATAAGAGTATGCGAGTATTTATTTATGTCTTTCTGCCTCAACTGCCAAACTGCCGACTCCTACTATAGCCTTGTATACTATATATGTGCGAATAAAAACTGCGTTGAGCTGGCAGAAACGTTAGCACGCTAGGCGAAATGCGTAGCCATATTTCGTCTGTCGTTACGTTCCGAGTTCAAATTCCGCCGAGGTCGACTTTGCCTTTCATTCTGTCGGAGTCGATAAATTAGGTACCAGTTACGCACTGGGGTCGATATAATCGACTTAACCCCTTTGTCTGTCCTTGTTTGTCCTCTCTGTGTTTAGCCCCTTGTGGGTAGTAAAGAAATAAATATCTTTCTTTTCCATGCTGATTATTATGCTGTCTTGAACAACTTAATCATAGCATAACCTGTTACATTTCGTGACATCGACGCAAAAACAACTCGTTATCTGTGTGTGTGGTGTGTGTAGTGGATCTTGCAGGCATGGCGTGGATTCGATCCTAGATAGCCAAATTTAAATTAACAGTTCAACAGCACTTTTCTCACGGTAAAACAATAGTCTTTCTGTGACAATAGTTACATTTGCCAGATGCCCTTAGCTAAGCAAAATAATGTCTTCACCACTTGACCCTTCTAACCTGTTCTATTTCACCAATTGCTAGAATAGAGATATCACAGACCTCCAACGAAATCTATTGTTCTCAACGATATATCTATGTCTATCATTACACATGATGACCCTCGACTTCAACGAAGAACTAACCGCTACAAATTATTGTTTACAGTTTAATCTCAATCTTTATCAAACTAATTTTCTACCGTTACATATATATATAAAGGAGTGGCTGTGTGGTAAGCAGCTTGCTTACCAACCACATGGTTCCGGGTTCAGTCCCACTGCGTGGCACCATGGGCAAGTGTCTTCTACTATAGCCTCGGGCCGACCAAAGCCTTGTGAGTGGATTTGGTAGACGGAAACTGAAAGAAGCCCGTCGTATATATGTATATATATGTGTGTGTTTGTCCTCCTAGCATTGCATGACAACCGATGCTGGTGTGTTGACGTCGCCGTCACTTAGCGGTTCGGCAAAAGAGACCGATAGAATAAGTACTGGGCTTACAAAGAATAAGTCCCGGGGTCGAGTTGCTCGACTAAAGGCGGTGCTCCAGCATGGCCACAGTCAAATGACTGAAACTAGTAAAAGAGTAAAAGAGTAAGAGTATATATATATATAACGGTTATACGCAGGTGTTTATTGATATGTAGTACTTCGGTTGAGACATGGACAGGTTAAGAAATGATTCTCAGGTGTCGTCAAGCGTAAAATTGGAATCTTTTTCTGTTTGGCTACCAGCGGCTCCAAAAATTAAAGTTTACCGAAAATTTTAAAATTTGGCACACTAATACACTTGCCTAAACTGAATTGCTGGAGTTATTTCATTTTTTCCAGAAAAATGTTTTAAAAAAGTTATAGAGGCTTAAAGTTTGATCATTTTCACCCAGTCAGGAAACTGGATTTGGAAACTGCCATCTTGTGCGTGACTGTAGATTTTGTTGTCAACATCCTGAAAATAGTACGTGTTGTCAATATTTGTAAACAACACGTGTTATGTCTCCGGTAATTATCTTTCATGTGAATAAATCTTATTTAGCTGTTATTTTTAGCACGAAAGTTCTCCGGTTATTTTCTTTCATATGAATAAATGTTTTTGTTAATCTAAGAAAGAAAACCTCCGAGCGAGATGTTGGCAAATAAACTTTAATTTAAAAGATTTACCGAAAATTTTTTATTTAACTGTATATTTAGCATACCAATTTCTTTACTGCCCACAAGGGGCTACACACAGAGGGGACAAACAAGGACAGACACATGGATTAAGTCGATTATATCGATCCCAGTATGCAACTGGTACTTATTTAATCGACCCCGAAAGGATGAAAGGCAAAGTCGACCTCAGTGGAATTTGAACTCAGAACGTAACGGCAGACGAAATACCGCTAAGCATTTCGCCCGGCGTGCTAACGGTTCTGCCAGCTCGCCGCCTTACCTTACAACCACCTCAATGCTAAATGACAAAAAGAAACGAGTAAACAAAACTGCTCTCAACACGTGCTTCCTCGCATACTTTTCAAAGAATGATACTATGGCCACAGGCAAAAGCATTCTCATGTTTCCGCTTGTTACTCTCTAAACAGACATGAATGTGTTTAGCAAAACATATCAAAAAGCCGACATCATGATTGCTGCTCGATGGTCTGTGAACACTACAGGATTTAAGACGTGACATGGACATCGTGAAAACCTAGTTGCCCCAAACTGTGATAGTCTTTGGGTGTGTCTCCATTGAAGGCGAGGTCATGCCGCCCCACATCTTTGAACTAGGGCCTTGGGTTCATTTCAGACGCCTATATGAAGCTACTGGAGACTGTGGTCAATCCTGTCAAGCGATGGTTGCTGCTGGAAGGCCGCAAAACGAGCTGGCAGAAACGTTAGCACGCCGGGCGAAATGCTTAGCGGTATCTCGTCTGCATTACGTTGTGAGTTCAAATTCCGCCGAGGTCGACTTTGCCTTTCATCCTTTCGGGGTCGATAAATTAAGTACCAGTTACTCACTGGGGTCGATGTAATCGACTTAATACCTATGTCTGTCCTTGTTTGTCCTTTCTGTGTTTAGCCCCTTGAGGGTAATAAAGAAATAAGTTGCTGCTGGAAGGCCATATGAATGGCAGCAAAATTCAGTTCCATGTCATATCTCCGGAAAGAGTCAGAAGCGATTGCCGAAGAATTTCTACGAGATCACCCACCACAATTTCTGGTCCCTTATTTCCCTCGATTGTAATCCCATTGATCACTATGTGTGGAGCACGGCTGAGAAAGATACCAACCGCTTTGCTTGCAACATCAAGGTCGAGCCAAGATCAAGATTCTTTGAGTAAACTGTTATCTCCCAGTCATAATCTAATTGATTTTTTTTTTGATATTGTGTGTTTTTCCATTTATACAAACTGTTAAATTTAGCCCGAACAACCCGAATAAGTAGGCTCTAAAGATACAGCCTTGTCACTCACTGTATCACTCCGATTCTGCCTGAGAATAACGTTAAGGGTACCCGAGTCTGTGGAATACTCAACCACTTACATGTTAATTCAGGAGCCGGTTGTGTTTTACTTGATTGAACGATTGAATCCTCATTGTTGAACGACGGAGGCCCACCAACACCGTCGCCACAACCATCACCACTAAAACCACCACCAACATCATTACCCTTTATACCACCATCATCATCATCACCACCACTATCACCACCATAATCACGACGACCATCCCCACCACCATCTCCGATACCATAACTACCACCAACTATACCTATTTCTTTATTACCCACAAGGGGCTAAACACAGAGCGGACAAACAAGGACAGACATAGGTATTAAGTCGATTACATCGACCCCAGTGCGTAACTGGTACTTAATTTATCGACCCCGAAAGGATGAAAGGCAAAGTCGACCTCGGCGGAATTTGAACTCACAACGTAACGCAGACGAGATACCGCTAAGCATTTCGCCCGGCGTGCTAACGTTTCTGCCAGCTCGCCGCCACCAACTATACCACCACCACCAACTATACCATCACCACCATCACCATCACCATCACCATCATCACCATCGGCACCACCACAACCATCACCGCCTCTACTACCATCATCATCATCACCAATAACACCACTTCCCTGGAAAGAAAAGTTAAGTCTCTAAGCGATGTGGACGACTAATTCTTGGAGAGTATTATGGCTAAATTAAGACAGACTCGACCAGAAACTAAAAAGAAAAAAGTTAAACAGTTCTGTATCTAACTTTGATATTAGCTTCGTGCTATTCAGATATTATTTCTTGAGGTATTGGTTACAACTAATTGACCAAACAGTATATAAAACGTATAATTCTGCGAATATGATTGACTTCGAGGTTGTGTTTTCAAACGATATCTTATTAACACGACACTAACATGGAAACCGTACCAGCGATATCTTGAAAGAAAAGAGAAAAACCCGTCTGGCGAATGTTTATTTCAGTAAATCGATACATCGATACAATGTAAACACGCTTATTTAATAACTTGGGGGTGGGGGGACAAGGGAAATTCAAACTAAAATCAAATAAACTGAACAATACTATTGATTTTTTGATAATAATACAATACGAAGGCGGCGAGCTGGCAGAATCGTTACCGCGACGGACAAACGACAGAGCGGTGTTTCTTCCTGTTCTTTATGTCCTGTGTTCAAATACTGCTGAGGTCGATCATGCTTTTTCAGAGTCGATAATACTTTTCATCTTTTTCGGGGTCGATAAAGCTTTTCAGCTTTCCGGGGGTCGATAAAATAAGTCCCAGTTGAGCACTGGAGTCGGTATCCCATCGACTTATCCCATCTTCCGAAATAGCGGTCCATGGGCGAAAATTTGAAACTAATTCTCTTTCTCTCTTTTTTACTTGTTTCAGTCATTGACTGCAGCCATGCTGGAGCACCGCCTTTAGTCGAGCAAATCGACCCCAGGACTTATTCTTTGTAATCCCAGTACTTATTCTATCGGTCTCTTTTGCCGAACCGCTAAGTGACGGGGACGTAAACACACCAGCATCGGTTGTCAAGCAATGCTAGGGGGACAAACACAGACACACAAACATATACACACACACACACACACACATATATATATATATATATATATATACATATATACGACAGGCTTCTTTCAGTTTCCGTCTACCAAATCCACTCACAAGGCATTGGTCGGCCCGGGGCTATAGCAAAAGACGCTTGCCCAAGATGCCACGCAGTGGGACTGAACCCGGAACCATGTGGTTGGTAAGCAAGCTACTTACCACACAGCCACTCCTGCGCCTAAACATTATAATATGAAACATCACCTTGATATGGTATAACAACCCTTACCGTTTGTTTTTACTGTTTTGTTCTCACTGTCCTGTTTTTGTCGCCACTTTAACCCTCTGCAAATCCCAAATTTTATTTAATTTGCTTTGCGGGAAGGATTGTTTAAGCAAAGTAGCGTCTTGTCCCTACGTTCGAAACGCGGAGTAGATAAAACAGGGGACAACTGATGAAGGGAATTTTCTTTATGTTGTCTGTTTCGTTTCTCTATTTGTTTCTTTCGTTGTTCGAAAAAAAGTTCGTTTTCCATGTTCTTGTTTTTTATGTTCTCGTTTCTCATTCTGTTCACGTTTTTTGACGTCCTGTCAAAATATATATGTGGGTATGTACATATATGTATATATGCATATATATGTGTGGTATATATATATATATATATATATATATATATATATATATATTTTTATATTATTATATGATCGAACGCCACGCATCCATTTGTAAGTATATATATATATAATTTATATCATTATATGATCGAACGCCACACATTCATTTGTAAGTATATATGTATATATATATATAACTAAACAAAAAGGAAAGAACGTAAAATGATTTCCTTGACTTGTGATTTGTCAATTTTTGTTAAAGCAAACACGTGTTTGTCTTTTTTTTTTTCGTCCCCTTTAAGATATCTCGAAAATATACCTATCTACCTATATTGCAGCCGAATTAGGTCAGCGAAAATACAATTATTTGGGTTTATCTAGGCTAAGCCCTGTCTTACCTTAGATGGCGTCGAATTTGGCAGGTTAGATAAATTGATTTTAAGTGCAAATTCCGAGAACAAGGTAAACAAACATGAAGACCAAAAAAAAAGGTTTCCATCCTTGGTTACTAATCCATTGTATCTACCCTGCACATCCAGCCATCTGTCTTATCTATCCACACATCCCTACACACATGTGAAACTACAAAGAAAGAAATCATATATTATTTACTATTTGCCACCTCAAAAAAAGGTTTCAGTAACGTTTATCTTGAAAAGCAGTAACCAAATCTCTTTCAACCACACCCTACAACCTACAAAGAGAAAATAAAATGAAATAGAGCAAGTTGAAAGGCAGTAATAGTAAATTGTAAGTAAATAGACATTATAAAACGCATTGTCACAACGGGCTTATATTTCTGTGACGTCAAACTCTTGGTTTTTCCCGCCAGTTTCTTCATTTTCTTTCTTCCTCTCTTCTCTCTCTCTCCTCTCTCTGTATTTCCCCTCTCTTTCTCTCCTTGTCAGTCTCATGCATTTCATATTTTAAACATAAGATTTGACGCTTTTTTTCCTTTCGCTAATCCAATTGCCCCTTTCAAAATGGTTGCTTTTTGCACAGATTCCACCTACAGCTTTCCCAATGCATTATGGGAAAGAAACAAGAAAGATGGTCGTTGCTAGATCATGAGTATGCTCGGTGCGGGATGACGTTGTATCAGTGAATTTACCTATTAAAAATCACTGCCATATCTCTCTCTTTCGTGTATTATACATACATACATACATACATACATACATACATACATACATACATACATACATACATACATACATATTCTCTATAATGAAATCGATCGGAAAGATAACTCCGAGGACAAAGAAATAAGAACCTACAGTATGGTAGAAGCCAGAGTCACTCATAATAAAAAAGAATACTGGTGGAATATCCCAGTGAAGACCTCAATAAAATGTAAGCACAACAGACCTGATATAATGATTTAGGATAGAGAAGAGAAACTATGTACAGTTGTGGAAATTAGCTGCCTAGCGGATGTCAACATAAAGCTGAAGATCAGTGAAAAAGAGAATACCTACGCTGGACTATTGAGAAATCTGCATTTACTCTATCCAGATTACAAGTTCAGGTTTATACCTGTAATTACTGGGGCCCTGCCTAAATACCAATCTTGAGAAATTAGGCTTCTCAAAACAAGAAAGGAGAAAGCTAATTCGAAGACTACAGATCCAATCCATCACTGGAACTGTAAAAATCTGTAAAACTTTCCAGAAGTTTATCATTTAAACATATATGAGCATGGCTAGATATGCAACTATATGCATGAAAATACACATACAAAGCAAAACATACAAATCTGCACTTATACATACATACATACATACATACAAAAATACCCTATTGTTGATGCTGAAATTCCAATGAAGGAACCTTCTTTTATGCTTTTACTTGTTTCAGTCTTTTGACTGCAGGTCATGCTGTAGCACCGCTTTAGACGAACAAATTGACCCCAGGACTTATTCTTTGTAAGCCTAGTACTTATTCTATCGGATTCTTTTGCCGAACCGCTAAGTTACGGGGACGTAAACACACCAACAGCGATGATGAGTGAACGAACATAGACAGACACACACACACACACACACACACACACACACACACACATATAGGTGTAGGAGTGGCTGTGTGGTAAGTAGCTTGCTTACCAACCACATAGCTCCGGGTTCAGTCCCACTGCGTGGCATCTTGGGCAAGTATCTTCTGCTATAGCCTCGGACCGACCAAAGCCTTGCGAGTGGATTTGGTAGACGGAAACTGAAAGAAGCCCGTCGTATATATGTATATATGTGTATGTGTGTGTGTGTGTGTTTGTCTCCCCAACATCGCTTGACAACCGATGCTTGTGTGTTTACGTCCCCGTAACTTAGCGGTTCGGCAAAAGAGAGACCGATAGAATAAGTACTAGGCTTACAAAGAATAAGTCGTGGGGTCGATTTGCTCGACTAAAAGGCGGTGCTCCAGCATGGCCACAGTCACATGACTGAAACAAGTAAAAGAGTATATATATATATATGTATGTATATAAATATATATAGTGTTTATGGGATCACCAGTTGTTGTGTTTGGATGTATCTAATGTTGAAGTGAAGGTGTAAGTTCTTACGTTGGAAGGACCAAATGGAGAATGTAGGAGAGTACAGAATAATATTTACAGATTTATTTACCCGCATTTTTGTTCTCCATAAGACAGCAGTAATTGTACATAGTTAACACTGACGAAACTTCGCCCGTTGGTTGCTAGTCGGTTGTGTAGAAATTGCGTTCTGCTGGTAGAGAGAAGAAGAATAAGGGCTGCACTCTACTGACGGAGAGGAAGAAAGGGTATAGGTGGCCTTGTCCCTTTTAGATTCCAGCCGTAAGCTGCTCTCCGAATAGCGACTGAAGGACGAAGAGAGTGGAGAAAGAAATACCTTGTTATATAGTCTATGGCCAGGATGTAGGTCAAATACTAAACAAAAGACTGGCCCTTCAGTGAATAGTATACGGTTTTCGGTCAAGTGTTTCCCATTAATTACCCGGTGTGGAGATGCAAGATGCAAACACAAAGGAATTTCAGACTTCTTTGACAAGCAGCAAGCGAGTGGATTCGGTTTCGAATCTCAGGCGGAGTCAAGCGACGTTCCTACATGTGTGTGTGTACATATATATATATATATATATATATATATATATTATATATATATATATATATATATTATATATATATATATATATATATATATATATATATATATATATATATATATATATATAAATTAAATTAGAGATAAAACCACTATTATATTTATACTGTGAAATTTGATTTAATCAAAATCTAATTTTCCCCTGTAAGTTTGGATATAATCCCTAATATTATTATTATATATATATATGTGTGTATATATATATATATATATTATATATATATATATATATATATATATATATATATATATATATATATAATATATATATATATACTTTATTTAAAGCAGAAAATTCAACAAAACCTGTTACTCTGAGTTTCCCGTTGCCGTTCGTCGACAGTTTTTGCTAGCAAAAACTGTAACAGGTTTTGTTGAATTTTCTACTGCTTTAAATAAGCATATTACTCTACCACTGGTATTTGAGTACTCTTTTTTCTACCTTGTTTCACATTTATGTGTTTACTCCGGTATATATATATATATAATATAATATATATATATATATTATATATATATATATATATATATATATAATGTCGGCAGATGGAAAGCTCTTGGCCAGGTCTAAGTGGATACAAAAACGCAGTTTGTAACCTTAAAATATGCATTCTGTTTTGACGAGCTGGTACTTACTTATGAATCCTACTTTAACCTGCTTGCAACTGTGGCGTCTATGACTGTGAACTAACGTTGCGAGACACCGTGAACTCTAAATTGTAAGCAGTTCCAAAACAACAATGATACAATTGTATAAGATAATAACAGAAAAACAGAAAGAAAGAAGAAAGAAAGAAAGAAAAGGATAAGAAACTTTTTTTTTTTAAATAGAAAAGAACGTAAAATAATTTTCATGACTTGTCACTTGTTAATTTTTGTTGAAACAGACGCAGGTGTTTGTCCTTTTATATCTTTTTTTCTTTTTCTTCTTTCTTTTTTTTTTTTTGTTTAATATCCTAACTCCTAGCTGTTTCATAACTCTTTCATAACTGCGCTCTCTTCAGCGAGTGAACTCTTAACTACTAAAATCCACTTCAATTTTTCTCTCTGAAAATGGAATAGTCCGCAACTGTATCGATAGCTTATCTTCCTTCGCTGAGAAATACACCATATGCACATCTGTCCTGGAAACAGCTGTAAGGGAATATTTGGACATCTTACTCTTTACTCTCTCTTTTATACTTGTTTCAGTCATTTGACTGCGGCCATGCTGGAGCACCGCCTTTAGTCAAGCAAATCTAGCTCGGGACTTATTCTTTGTAAGCCCAGTACTTATTCTATCGGTCTCTTTTGCCGAACCGCTAAGTGACGGGGACATAAACACACCAGCATCGGTTGTCAAACAATGCTAGGGAGACAAACACAGACACACAAACATATACACACACACTTATATATATATATACATATATACGACAGGCTTCTTTCAGTTTCCGTCTACCAAATCCACTCACAAGGCATTGGTCGGCCCGGGGCTAAAGCAGAAGACACTTGCCCAAGATGCCACGCAGTGGGACTGAACCCGGAACCAAGTGGTTGGTAAGCAAGCTACTTACCACACAGCCACTATTTCTTACAATATACTATATTTCAATGACTGTATTGTAACAACTCAGCAATCATGTTAAATTAGTCATAAAATTTGATTACAAATCTTATTTTTAATTGTGAATTCCATCTTTTATATCTTCTATGATTGCTGTAGTATCCAGTATCTTTTTTTTCTCTGGAGGTAAGTAACGTGTCTATTGTTGAACATTAACTTCACCACTGATCATTAAAATCATTTAGACTGGTACAATGAATAGAAAATGAACAGCTAATGGAACGATAAACGTAGGAGATATGCTGAAACCAGAAGCTACATTTGGGTTTAATATCTTTAATTTAGTAACAATTTCATCTTTACAAAAAGGAAAATTTTGAAAACTTGTTTGAATACAAAGTTCCACTAGAAATTTCAAGCAATCAGTTTAAAATTTTGTAGCACTAATTTGATCATCAAAAGGTTAACTAATTAAATGTGTTGTTGCCTTCACTCCACGGTAAACAGCATTAGTGCTTTTGTAATTACTTTAATTGCTGGGAGACAAGGGTGGGGTGAAATTCCTGATAATTTAATGCCTTTCTATAATTCATCTTTAATAAAGAAACTCTCGAGATTTTGTATTCTAGTGATATTATTAAATATAGACGATGTAATCTTAATTAGATAGTGTAACCTTAATTGGAATTCACCATTCAATGAGTCCATTTTCTATAGTACCGACTGAAGGGAAGTAGTACTGGTTTGATTCCGTAATTGCTTAATAGCATATGAATTCTCCTGCTACCATCGGTAGCATCACTTCGGAAATAAAAGTAAAGCATCCAATTGTTGTAATATCATTCTAACTATTATTTCTCAAGAAAGACACTTTGTAAGTGCAAGTTGTACTATTTGGTGAAAAGTTGTCGAAACAGCTTCAGTAAGGCTGTGTGGTAAGAAGCTTGCTTCCCAACCACATGGTTCCAGGTTCAGTCCCACAGTGTGGGACCTGGGGCAAGTGGCTTCTGCTTATGGTCTCGAGCCGACCAAAGCCTTGTGAGTGGATTTCGTATACAGAAACCGAAAGAAGCCCGTCGTATGTGTGTGTATATGTGTGTGTGTGTGTGTGTGTGTATGTATGTGTGTGTGCGTGTGCGCACGCGTGTTTGTGTCTGTGTTTGTCTCCTCAACATCGCTTGACAACCGGTGTTGGTGTGTTTACGTCCCTCTAACCTAGCGGTTTGGCAAAAGAAACCGATAAAATAAGTACTAGGCTTCAAAAAAAAAAAGTTCTGTGTCGATTTGTTCGACTAAAACGCTTCAAGACGGTGCCCCAGCATGGTCGCAGTCAAATGACTAAAGCAAGATAAATGTGAATGTCCATTATCTCTTGATGCTGCGAAGAAAGAAGTAAGGTGTTAAATCTTTTACGAAAGCTTTTTTAAAATGTGCGCAATACACTGACTGTGTGACCACCACAACGAGAGTAAGTAAAAAAAAAAAAAAACAGCATGGCCACAGTCAAATGACTGAAACATGTAAAAGAGTAAAAGAGAACCCTTTTAAAACGGTTGACGTAAATTTACGCACGTAACGTACATGCTTTAAATCACGATTACCGTTGCCGCGCGCAGGCAACCAAATGATTCCCCGCCATAAACTGGTTAAGGATGGTTCTTGAGAGAATTAGGGTGGAATTATTTGCCATTTGTTTTGCTGTATGTGTGTGTGTGTGTGTGTGTGTGTGGTGTGTGTGTGTGTGTGTCTGTGCATTCGTACGTGTTTGGGGGAGTATTTTCAAAGTACTTTTCTTTCTATCTTTTTTCTATTGAGATATGGTCAGGAGTTCTGACCAGCAGTGTGTGTGTGTGTGTGTGTGTGTGTGTGTGTGTGTGTGTGCGCGTGTTGTTTTGTATGTGTGAGTGTGTATATGAGTGTGTGTATGTGTGTATGTGTGTATATATGCTTGTATATTGTTTTCGTCTTTTGGAAAATCTATTTATATAAAAGAGAGTTTCTGCCCGTTTGTTTGACCCACAAAACATAATTGACACACCATCTTATTTATAAGCATGGGCGTTTTGTCCACTTTCACACTTTAACTTTGGTGATGGTGTGACCACACCACACACACACACACACACACACACACCACACACACACACACACACGTATATTCATTCATGTTTCAGACAGACCTATTTTTCTAACTTTTCCGTTCAGATATAATTATACAAATTTCTTTCACATAAGCAGAGACAATCTGACAGTGAAGCCATACGCCCACAGACACAAATTCACGGCGAAACGAAAATTATGGACACAACATTCTAAAATTCGGTGAGGTCATTCTCGCACAGTTTGCAATGTGACTACTTAGGGAAATCTTCCTTGTGCTCTCGTCTCGGATCTGTTGGCGGTGTATAGTCATTCTTTTTCGTAATAGAACGCCCGTCTGTCCTATGTAGTTTTGTTAGCATCCACCGCATGCTATTGCGTAAATTAGGTTTTCGGTGTTACAGGTGAAGATTCCTTTTATTTTAAAGGTGTGTCCATCTTTAAATTTGAATGCCCCATAGTATATGTTCCCACTCTTGGTGTTCTGAGTTCAAATCCCATCAACGTCAACTTTGTCTTTCATCCTTTCGGAATCGATAGTCCAGTTCCCATCGAGGATGGTGAATTAACGAAAGGGTAGTAACATTGGAGCTGATATTTTGCGGTATTTGTTCCGGCTCTTTGAGTTCGTTTCTACTGGTGCTCAAATCCTGTCCGTGACCTACTTGGGTAACAGAATTAATTTTTCATTACGTTTAATGCCGCTAGCTGACGCCCGTGGAGGCTTTACCGGAGCCTATTCGCTCACTCTCTCACAAGTGTTCTGGATCGGGTCTCTCTAGTTTGAAGAACCCTCCTTCCCTCTCACTCACTCCTTCTCTCCCTCCCTCTCCCCTTCCTCCCACTTGTCATGGAGACCATATGAAAGATCATGAGCACTGGCTCCTCTTCAGATTAAAAGAGAAAGAGAAAGCTGCTTAATGCCTTACGGTCGCCTTTTACTCACATACAATAAAAGAAAAAAAAATACAGAAAAAATAGAAAGAGTGTGATGAAAAGGAGTTGTGAGATTTTGAAATTTTAGTTGGGAAGATGTCAGAAATTTAAGATCTCCTCATGGTTCGGGTACCGAAAATTTATTTCGCTGAAGCCCGCGTCTTATTTGTTCAAGCACCTTATTTATGAATCACATGAGAATTTTCTAGAAACGTAGCTGCAACATGTGATGTTCGTTACCTGTAACAAGTCACGTAATTGTACATTTTATGTGTATGTATTGTGTATGAGTTTATTCGAATGCATTAAGAACGGCAATGACGAATATCTATTGTTAATAGGTGTGTTATGCTTGAATGCTATTTCATTACCTTTAAGGTGTGTCCAACTAACATTATGATGCGCTTACTCATAATTCTAAAAGAAGCCACGCACAAAAGAAACCTGTTACTGTTTTCAAATTGTATATCGTATTACGCATTTTAGGTTCATTGATTTTACAGGTCAAGGCATTTTAGTTTTTTTCGTAGGATGGAAAATTACGTTTTCTATTATAAGATTCACCTGTATGTTATTGCATTGAAAGTATTCAAAAGCTGAAGTTTGTATTGCGCTTTCTTTCTATCCTCCCACAGTGCAATTCGTCGCAGGTTTCTTTTTCTTTTGCATTGAAAATATGCAGCATAGTTTACAAGTCATACCTATCTGTGCTATTTCTGCGCCTTATACGTGTAAGTGGCGAGATTTGGGTTGCATAATATATATCTGTACCTTTTAAAAACTTTCCCAAAATTACTGACCTTATTATACCTAAATCAGAAACAATTACTGCTGCTCTTGTGATTATTATTGTTGCCCGAGCTGGACGACTGCCTTCAATTTATTTATTTTTCTGAATATTTTTCTATACCTTTTGTTGTATCCTTATTTCTGTTTCCTTTTTGATCGATGTAAACCCAACATTTGTGTGTGTTGACTTTCGTTTTTTGATGCCCTAAACGTTTTGGCCCATATGGCCATTAAAGAAATAATAATAATAATAACAACTTACAATCTAGGTATATTGCAAAAATTGGCATTACCTGAACTGCATGCATATTGCGTAAAGAACTATCTGTCTGAGGATATATATATATATAATATATATATATAATATATATTCTATATATATATATATATATATTATATATATATATTCTTGTATATTTCTTGTGTATGTGTATTTTGTTTCATATTTATATTTGCATTTTATATTTTCATATTGTACTTTATAATCTCTGACGAGGTCTTGAGATATATATATAAGTAACACATTTTTAACTGCATATTACCTCAATAATCTGACTAATATAGGCACAATGAGATACCTTTATCTACAGGCTGAAACAGCTGTAAGATCCATTTTATATGTAATATTTTTATGGTATT
>NC_043021.1:3334619-3337119 GCF_006345805.1 Octopus sinensis
TTCGTCAGTACCTACGAACTTATCTGCTCTTCTATGACAAACTAATTTCTGTATGTTTTTTTTCCAGCTTTTATAGATCATAGCAGGCATGGACAACCTTGTTTTCAACTATCGAGCTGCATGAGTCATGCATGACTTATTGCCAGCCCCCTCCCTTACCACCCCACAAAACAAAATTGAAGAAAATGTTTTCGTTCTGTGTGCTATTCAAAAAGTCACCCACGCGGTTTGCCCGAGACTTGTTTAAACTGCTTCGTTTATACATAAAGAAGAGAGTGAACGTGTGGGAATGAGTGTTAATTGTGTATGCTTTTCTATTGCTCAGCCAGTGTCAATCGGTAACTTTAAATGTTCGACGTTTTGCTCTATTGCTTCTATAGAAAAGTTTTAAGAGTGTTATTTTCAATATGAATACAAGCATACAAGCAACTAGGTCTCAGACAGGCAAACAATTACCAAGCTTGTCACATGACTATACATATATAAATCAACAAAACAAAAAATGGAACACGAACGTAACAGTCGACAACAAAACATTCAGACAGGAACAAACGAGGACGGGTCGTTCGGAGCTTTCAATCTTCAGTCGAGTTCCAGATCGTCTTTCCAGTTTCAGCCGGTTACTCTCGAGACTGCTCTAATCTGGCCGGCATCAAGAAAATCTAAGCTAAGAGCACTAGATTCTTTGAAAGAAAGCAAGCGAATGTATAGGAAAATAAGGACGAAAAAAATACGGAGAAATGGTACACAATTACAAATACAAACAGCAGGTGTCTTTCGACTAAGGAGAAATTAAATTAAGCTGGCGTGTGTGGAGATGAAACCTTACGGCAGGAACATAGAAGATGAAAGTAATGGGAAGGAATATAAGAGATGCTACGCGGATGATAGTCAAACCAAGAAAGAAAGGATATGCTTGGCCGAACACCGCTCACGTAGAAAGAGAGGAGAAAGGTAGGGGAAGAGGGCTTGAAGAATTAAGGAGGGATGACAAAGAGAGAAAGAAAGAAAGGGACAGAGTGAGGTAAAGGAAGAAGGAAAGTAATGAGGATGAAGGGAAGGCCAAGAAGTGTGAGAGAGGGTGGGAGCGAGAAAAAGGGAAAGCAACGAAGAGTGTGAATGGGGCTAAAAGAAAGAGTAAAAGAGTCGTACAGACTTTATATATATATATAAATTCAGTGTGAGTACACACACACACACACACACACACACACACACACACCACACACACACACACACACATATATATACTCTTTACTCTCTTTTACTCTTTTACTTGTTTCAGTCATTTGACTGCGGCCATGCTGGAGCACCGCCTTTAGTCGAGCAATTCGAACCCGGGATTTATTCTTTTGTAAGCCCAGTACTTATTCTATCGGTCTCTTTTGCCGAACCGCTAAGTAACGGGGACGTAAACACACCAGCATCGGTTGTCGAGCGATGTTGGAGGGACAAACAAACACACACAAACACACACACACATATATATATATATATATATACATATATATATATATATATATATATACGACAGGCTTCTTTCAGTTTCCGTCTACCAAATCCACTCACAAGGCATTGGTCGGCCCGGGGCTATAGTAGAAGACACTTGCCCAAGATGCCACGCAGTGGGACTGAACCCGCAACCATGTGGTTGGTTAGCAAGCTACTTACCACACAGCCATATATATATATATAAAGGAACGAAGAGAGTGTGAAAGGGTATAAAAGAAAGAGTAAAAGAGTCGTACTGAATTCATACATACATACAAGAGACCAAAAGTGTATGGTATGTAAGCCACTATATGTATATATATACATATAACAGTCGGTCAGCAGCGACGCTTGCTGGGTTCGGCTACTCCACATTGATAAGAGGCAAACACCTCGAAACTAGTCTGTGGATACCAAACCAGCAAGGGGAAGCTGCTGACCTCTCCTGTTCGAAGTTTATAATGCGCACAGGTTTGTGTGTCACATAGCTAGCTAGAGGCGATGGCATCTTTGAGCAAATCAACGGCAGCATTCGTCCTATTTTTCTGGACTGCCATGTTAGCTTGGCGATAACTATTAATATCCAGTACCGCTGCCGTAGTCCCCTTTACAGAGAATTAGAAATAATGATATTTCTATATTGAAATAATAAATGCCCAAAATGATTCAGTGTTTCAATTGAAGAACATATACAAATGTATTAGACAGTTTTTGTTTAGGATACGGTATCCGATATTGCTGTGGTTGAAACACCAAAACAAACATCACCTTCCTTTGAGTCATCACTCACTCTCTCTCTCACATATATATATATATATATATATATATATATATATACTATAATATATATATATATATATATATATTATATATATATATACAAATTGAGAGATAGGGGTTGTAAATGCAACCCTCTATGGGATAACGTATATCCAATATACTGCTAGTGAAGTACCCAACAAAGTTAATACATATATGTTAATGATTGCGATGCAATCAATTCATTTAC
>NC_043021.1:3339619-3342119 GCF_006345805.1 Octopus sinensis
CGCTTATGTGTGTGTGTCTAAAGATTGCCTTTATGATATTAATACTACTTCTGCCGCTATTAGTTATATATATATATATATATCTTTACTCTTTTACTTGTTTCAGTCATTTGACTGCGGCCATGCTGGAGCACCGCCTTTAGTCGAGCAAATCGACCCCGGGACTTATTCTTTGTAAGCCCAGTACTTATTCTATCGGTCTCTTTTGCCGAACCGCTAAGTGACGGGGACGTAAACACACCAGCATCGGTTGTCAAGCAATGCTAGGGGGACAAACACAGACACACAAACACATACACACACATACATATATACACATATATACGACAGGCTTCTTTCAGTTCCGTCCGTCTCCAAATCCACTCACAAGGCATTGTCGGCCCGGGGCTATAGCAGAGACACTTGCCCAAGATGCCACGCAGTGGGACTGAACCCGGAACCATGTGGTTGGTTAGCAAGCTACTTACCACACAGCCACTCCTGCGCCTATATATATGAAATGAGTTTCCGCTGACCAAATTTACCTCATCAGGCACAGCTCAATTAGATTTGATGGTAAATTATACTTACTTAAGCTTACCTGTTGTTTGAACGCCAGACCACTTGAACTTGTTTTTAGATCAGTCATGCGCAGAAATGTGTTGCAAACATTACTTTCGCAGAAAATGCAAAATACAAATAAATAAATAAATAAATAAAAAGGAGAAGAAAATCTATATATATAAAACTGTAGTTGTGTGAGTGTCTGTCCCCTTCGATTTAGATTCCTAACTACTCCCACATTTTGCGGTGCAGTTTAACCAAATTCGGGTATCTTATAGTCGTGATTCATATCGAGCCCGTCTGGGTATTAGCGCGCGTCTACGATGAGTCTACGATTTAAAAAATAATTTAACATCATTTTTTATTCCATTTTAATGCATAATTTTTCGTGTGTCGATGGCGGCAGAGTTGGCGTCCATGGTCACACCTGCACCTGTTTGCTTCTCCCCCTTCTTCCCTCCCTCGTGAAGCTGTGGGGAAGGGAGTGTAAGGAAATCAACGTCGTAAAGCGTTGTCAAGGAGACCAGCGTTCTTTTAGAACAACGACTTCATGGCTTGAAGACACCAAAACAGAAATGGCTAAGAAAGCCCGAATTGGCATCTATAAGGGAAGTAACTCTCTAAAAATGCTTATATAGTTATTTCCCTTACAAACCCGAGCAACGCCGGGCGATACTGCTAGTAAAAAATAAAATGTAAACGAGAGAAAGAAAGAACAAATTTCGGAGCTGCACTCATATTCGTCTCGCAAGCTGCTAAGTCTGAATCCGCGTGCTTATAAAACCGAGGCAGTTATTTCATCGAGGTGAAAACAATTTTTGTAATCCAAAAGGACACAAAGATTGATAAATTCAGCAAGGAATGGCTGTGTGGTAAGTAGCTTGCTTACCAACCACAAGGTTCTGGGTTCAGTCCCACTGCGTGGCATCTTGGGCAAGTGTCTTCTGCTATAGCCCCGGCCCGACCAATGCCTTGTGAGTGGATTTGGTAGACGGAAACGGAAAGAAGCCTGTCGTATATATGTATATATATATATATATATAAGTGTGTGTATATATGTTTGTGTGTCTGTGTTTGTCCCCCTTGCATTGCTTGACAACCGATGCTGATGTGTTTACGTCCCTGTAACTTAGCGGTTCGGCAAAAGAGAACCGATAGAATAAGTACTGGGCTTACAAAAAGAATAAGTCCCGGGGTCGATTTGCTCGACTAAAGGCGGTGCTCCAGCATGGCCGCAGTCAAATGACTGAAGCAAGTAAAAGAGTAAAGAGTAAATGAAAAGCGTAAAATAGAAAAAGATAGATTTTACGTATTTATCTGTAGACATTTAGTCCAGAAGAAACTAAATCTGGGTCATTTCTGTTATCACTTCACCGCTTTACAACGGAGATATTTTGTTTGTTCAGTTTGACAATGGGTCCCCAGGAAGACAGTAAAGGTTTTCTATCTCTTAATACTTATTGCTTAATCATAAAATATCCAAATAGAGTTTTCTAACCCTGGGATCTTTTCGGTTTGACCGGCAGTTTTTTAAAATAATTTCTACGTAACTAAACACTTTTAAACTTCGTATACTGGTAGAATGCGTTTATAAAACATCTTTTTCTCTTGGCTTTATTGAGAAAACTCTATAGTTTGTAAGATACTTATTGTTGTTTTTTTCTGCAATTTCTACCAATCAATGACGTCTATTGAGGTGAAAACATTCTGTGCCGTATGAATATGTCCCTCGTTTAAGAAACAGATTGGGTTTATTTACATTTCTGAAGAAAAAAAGATACCCTTCCCCCCACCCCTAAAACAGATTGAAATGCAATAGATCGATACTAGGGTCATAATTATGGGTGACAATTTCATATGACACCGCTAGAAAAGACTGCCGGTCAAACCGAAAAGATCCCTAACCTGTGTTGAGGTGCAGAGGAGGGCTGTGAAATTATAAAAACAGAGAAAGTGA
>NC_043021.1:3344619-3464619 GCF_006345805.1 Octopus sinensis
GGTACTGTCAGCCGGAGCCAGCAGAGCCTGGGACTCGCGTGGAATCAAGTACCCTGACCTCCTAACATGCCGTAAATCCCTTAGTTTTGATCGGAAAAAAAAGGAGGGGAACCGGACCGCCATCCCCTATCTCAGAATCATTGGAAAATTTTATTTTCGTTGAATGAATTCCGGTGACCTCCTAATATGCTACAAAACCCTTTTTGGGGGTCCGGAAAACGGGTCGGGGTGAGGTGAAAGCCTCGGAAATTTCACCTCCACCCACCCCCATTGATCTTTTCACCCGCACGATTTTCACTAAGAAAAACAAAAACTCGGATTTTTTGCGTGGAATCAAGTACCCCGACCTTCTAATATGCTGCAAATCTACCCCCCCCCCCCACATTTTTCCGAACAAAAATAAGGGATTTATAGCATATTAAGAGGTCAGGGAATTTGATTCCACACAAATTTCCGAGGCTTCCACGTCACCCCACAACGTTTTCCGGGCCCAAAAAGGGTTTTGTAGCATATTAGGAAGTCAGCGGAATTCATTCATCGAAAAAAAAAAACAAAAAAAAAACACAATTTCAATGATTCCGGGACAGGGAGGTCCGCCCCCACTTTTTTCTTCCGAACAAAAATAAGGGATTTACAGGATACTAGGAGGTCAGGGTACTTGATTCCACGCAAAAAAATCCGAGTTTTTTTTTTCTTAGTGAAAATCGTGCGGGTGAAAGTATCAGAAAAGTATGCGAGGTAAAAAGTGATAATTTCGGCCAGTATATGCGTACACGTCCTTCTTGTGGCAGTAAACCATAGATAGCGATAGCATGATGTTGTAAGAGAAAAGAAACTGAGCTAGTGAAAGTTACAGAGTCGAGAGAAGTTGTGTCCCATAGTAAGCTGGTTGTAACCTTCTTTCTCCCTCTGGCCGTTTGGTATGTAGTGGCTATCTACTTGTGGCTGTCTACTCTAGTTGGTCTCTGTTCACTGACTGATGGTCACTCTCACTAACTGGTTTTGCCGTACGAAATTCTAGTATTTATAACTATCCAAAACCAGCCAGAAGGATAGACATTCTTGAGAAAAATAGATTTCGTTGGTGGTACCCATCATCTCAATTCTAACTTTTGGTGGCCTAGAAGAGGGTAGAAGGGTCAAGTGGCAAAGACATTATTTTGCTTAACGAAGGTATCTGAAAAATGTAACTGCTGTCACTCACAGAAAAACTATTGTTTTACCGTAAGAAAAGTGCTGTTGAACTGTTAAGTGAAATTTGGCTATCCAGGATCGAATCCACAGGAATCCTGCAGGAAGCCACTACAGTTAGATAGATAGATAGATAGATAGATAGATAGATAGATAGATAGATAGATAGATAGATAGATAGATAGATAGATAAATAGATAGACAAACATAGACAGACAGTGATAAATAGACAGTCAGGCAGAGCTAGCTAGCTAGATAGACAGATAGAGATAGATAGATAGATAGATAGATAGATAGATAGACAGATACATAGAGATAGATAGATAGACAAACATAGACAGACAAACAGTGATAGACAGTCAGGCAGAGCTAGACAGACAGATAGATAGATAGATAGATAGATAGAGAGAGGGAGAGACAGACAGTGATATATATATATATATATATATATATATATATAGAGAGAGAGAGAGAGAGAGCAGTTTAGGGTATGTGTGACATACACACACATAAATAAAAAAGGCAGCTATACACACAATAAATAGAAAGAAATCTTCGGATGTCATTCATTCATGTTAGACAGAAAGAAAGGCTAATAGTTAAGTGGGCAGATAAAAAAAAAAAGCTAGTGGATCGTCTTTGGTGGACGGGTGGGGCAAGATCAGTAGCAAATGACCATTCGGCTGAAAGGCAGCTCGCAATGAATGATGATAATAATACCAACAACAAACCCACCTACGATGGGTTCGCGGCTATCGTAGTCTTTATTTATTTTTTAATTTATCTCTTTATTTTCTACCGTCGTCCATGTCCTGACTACCAGAAAGAACGGTCCCGTCTCAGAAGTTTTACTCGTTTCCAAGACAAGACACTTTCTATCGGAGCTTGGCACCACAATTATAACATGCTGCGATTGTATTCTCTTGCGGTGATTTTTTTTTTAATAAGGAAGTAAGCAAGGTATGTGAAAAACTCTTCTTTGTTGATAAACGATTTAGATGTTATCATCTTTACTGCGGTTGTTTGTGTGAAAATACATCTTAATCTCTCGTGTTGTAATCTTCCATAAATAACCCTTTATATATATATATATATCACACAGACACACGCACACATATATATATTCACACAGACACACACACATATATATTCACACACACACATATATATTCACACACACACACATATTATATATATATATATATATATTCACACAGACACACACACATATATATTCACACACACACATATATATTCACACACACACACATATATATATATATATTATATATATATATTCACACAGACACACACACATATATTCACACAGACACATATATATATATTCACACAGACACACACCACACACACACATATATATATATTCACAGACACACCACACACACACACACACCACATATATATATATATATATATATTCACACAGACCACACACACACACACATATATATATAATGTTCTGTGATGCTAAGATCAACAAAAAATACTCTATCTGGTGAGAGATAAATATTATTTAATAAACACAGTGGCTCGAAAAATGTATATTGTTTATTAAATTATATATATATATATATATATATATATATATCAAAGTAAATAAATATATATATATATATATATCAAAGTAAATAAATAATATATATATATCAAAGTAAATAAATATATATATATATATATCGAAGTCAATAAATATATATATATATATCAAAGTCAATAAATATATATATATATAATCAAAGTCAATAAATATATATATATATATATCAAAGTCAATAAATATATATATATATATATATCAAAGTAAATAAATATATATAATATATATCAAAGTAAATAAATATATATATAATGTGTGTGTGTGTGTATGTAGGTCTGGTATAACAAAAATTCAACGCGTGTATATATTGTTTAAAAAATTATATTCAATCGACAGAAAGTTATAAAAGTGATTTAAGTGCATAGCACTTATCAAACTTTGTAAAAATGCCAGAGACCTTTTCTTTTGGGCTTTGGGCTTCTTTAGTAACTATCAGCAGATGAAAATAAATTTATAAATTACATGTAACATGTAATTTATAAATACTCAATCGTACATCTCTCGCTCACATACACGTGCGTTTGGATGTATTTACCTCCTGTCATTGTTTTCACTCGCTCCCTCCGTTCTAAACACGTTTGCTCTGTACCTACAATCTTAGAATTTCGTCTCCCCGATTTTCTTTTTTTTATTAAAAAAAAAACAAACTAATTAATTTTTGTCTTAACAGTTGAGCCTACAAACCGCATAATCCTCATAAAAGGCTGCAGTTTCGCACTTCCTCCTTGAAAAACACATTTTTTGGAAAAAAAAACATTTTGGTAAAATTTTCTTAACCAAAATTTGTTCGGATTCCTACGTTTTAGATTATAAGAGATTACGAATATGTAAAAAAAATTTTTTTTTATTTCACCCTCACCCCAACAATTAAAATTTTTGATTGTTTACTTTAAAGAAATTGGAGCGAAATGACGAACTTATACAAATCGAAATTAAATACAGACAAAACATCAAAGTGAAGAGAATGTGCGTTTTACTTCCTGTTTGCCAAGTAGCTTGCTTACCAACCACATGGTTCCAGGTTCATTCCCACTGCGTGGCACCTTGGGCAAGTGTCTTCTACTATAGCCACGGGTCGACCAAGGCCTTATGAGTGGATTTGGTAGACAGAAACTGAAAGAAGCCCGTTGCGTATATGTATGTGTGTGTTTGTCCCCCTAGCATTGCATGACAACCGATGCTGGTGTGTTTACGTCCCCGTAACTTAGCGGTTCGGCAAAAGGGACCGATAGAATAAGTACTAGGCTTCCAAAGAATAAGTCCCGGGGTCGATTTGCTCGACTAAAGGCGGTGCTCCAGCATGGCCGCAGTCAAATGAGTGAAACAAGTAAAGGAGTAATTAAATGTAAATTGAATATACACCATTTTATGAGAAACAAACAATGTTTAATAATTAATGTTATAAAGTTTAATAAGGGACTCAAATTTCACTCCTCCCCAATTTTAAATCTCTTATCTATTTTTTCCTGTCCGTTTATTGTTGTTGTGACCCCCTTCGGTCATGAATGACCATGGGATTGCACCTAGAAAGTTACCCTCCGTGGCACAAGGAAGACCAGCAGTCGCCCATGCATACCAACCTCCATTTTCCATGTCATTGATGTTATCCAAGGGAAAGGCAAAGGTCGATACTGCTTGGCACCAGTGACATCACAACTCATTATTAACGTGCAAATGGCACACAGACACGTGTACCCTTAGCGTAGTTCTCGGGGAGAGTCAGCGTGACACAGAGTGTGACAAGGCTGGCCCTTTTGAAATACAGGTACAACAGAAACAGGAAGTAAGAGTGAGAGAAAGTTGTGGTGTAACAAGAACTGGGATCGATTCATTCGGTTGCAGTCTTAATCCCCGGAACGAGTACAAGATAGCCAAGGCCTTTATTGTATACTTACTACGTTTATTGGGGGAGGGGGTGATCCCTGCTGTACTCTTTCACCACAACTTTTTCTCACTCTTACTTCCTGTTTCTGTTGTACCTGTATTTCAAAGGGCCGGCCTTGTCCTTCTCTGTGTCACGCTGAATAACCCCGAGAACTACGTTAAGGGTAGAAGTGTCTGTGGAGAGCTCAGCCACTTACACGTTAATTTCACGACTCAATTTAACTGTGTGTAGAAATTATTTCTAACAGGCTGGATGCTCTTGTTCTTATCTTTGTTGTTATCGAGGAGACAACTGCACTAACTTCGAAATTATGAGAGTTCTCTCCCTTGCACCCTCCGAGAAAATTTTTTATTAACGTTATTGATTTGTTTTCTATTAATTGAAGAAATTATAACAATTTCAATTAATTAATGTTCGCAGTATTACCTGGAAACGAAAACCAAAAAAAAAAATATAGTGTGATGGGTGTAAAAAGAAGTGTATGAAGCGAATATGAAAACAAAAATGTGTGCAAACCAACCGGGGTGGGAGGAGAGGGCTTTCGGAAAATTCACAAGATCCTAGTTTTTTTCCTTGTAGCTCTGAGGAAAATGGATATCTTTGAATGAAATTTTATATAGATACCTTTCAAACCCCGCATACCTTTCTATTCAAACAAAATACTGAGCCTGAAAAAGTGTATTGTTCGACTCGCAATGTAACCTGGCTACTTCAAACAATATGTCGCTCGGTTTCCTTTCATACGGGCTATCTCACTGCCAACCCAGCGACTTCGTAAGTTTCTTTTGGAGGCTGCAAGACTATACCCATGTTCCTGATGACACAGAAGAAATGTATACCAGTTCTAGCTTTCTTTCGATATAACTCGACAAAAATCAAAACACTTCACTTCGGGTATTTCCGGGGAAGCAAATGACAGTTCGATTCTGTTTTCTGCTTGGAAATTTGCGGATTTTACTTAGACACATGAAACAGGTAAGAACGAATATGCAAGGCTTTTTTTTTTCTTCAAGTTTAAAATGAAACATTGACTTCACAACCCACGGAAATATCCGAAGTGAAATGTCTCGACCATGTCAAGCTATATCGAAGGAATGCCCCAGTTCTTAATGTCGTTCACCCATAACTCCTTAAAAATACGTTGATGGTTTGCATTAGGAAATAGAAAACGGTGCTATACTTATTCTATCGGTTTCTTTTGCCACTAAGTGACGGGAAACGTAAAGAAACCAGCATCTGTTGTGAAGATGTGGTGGGGATAAATACCAAGATAAAATAGATTACATACATAGGCGCAGGAGTGGCTGTGTGGTAAGTAGCTTGCTTACAAACCACATGGTTCCGGGTTCAGTCCCACTGCGTGGCACCTTGGGCAAGTGTCTTCTACTATAGCCTCGGGCCGACCAAAGCCTTGTGAGTGGATTTGGTAGACGGAAACTGAAAGAAGCCCGTCGTATATATGTATATATATATGTGTGTGTCTGTGTTTGTCCCCCTAGTATTGCTTGATAACCGATGCTGGTGTGTTTACGCCTCCGTCACTTAGCGGTTCGGCAAAAGAGACCGATAGAATAAGTACTAGGCTTACAAAGAATAAGTCTAGGGGTCGAGTTGCTGGGTTAAAGGTGGTGCTCCAGCATGGCCGCAGTCAAATGACTGAAACAAGTAAAGGATAAAGAGTACATACGCACGCGCGTGTGTGTGTGTATACACTACAACGCACACGCGATAGGCTTCGTTCAATTTCCATTTACCAAATCCAGTCACAAGTATAATGGAAGAATTTTGCCCAAGCTGCTGTGTAGTAAAACTGAACCTGAAACCACGTGAATGGGAAACAGATTTCTTACCACACAGCCACACCTGAACATCTTTTGATTAATTTTATTAGCATCGTTTAGCTGGCAGAATCGTTAGCGCGCCGGGTGAAATGCTTGGCGGTATTTCGTCTGCCGTTACGTTGCGAGTTCAAATTCCGCCGAGGTCGACTTTGCCTTTCATCCTTTCGATGTCGATTAAATAAGTACCAGTTACGCACTGGGGTCGATATCATCGACTCAATCCGTTTGTCTGTCCTTGTTTGTCCTCTCTGTGCTTAGCCCCTTGTGGGTAGTAAAGAAATAGTTATTTCGTCTGCCGTTACGTTCTGAGTTCAAATTCCGCCGAGGTCGACTTTGCCTTTCATCCTTTCGGGGTCGATAAATTAAGTACCAGTTGCATACTGGGGTCGATCTAATCGACTGCTCCGCCTCCCCCAGAATTTCGGGCTTTGTGCCTAGAGTAGAAAAGATTATTTATCGATCTCCAAAATGTAGTTGACCTCGCCAAGATTTGAACAGAGAACCCATAGAAACTAGATCAAAACATCGCAAAGGTCATTCCAACAATTTTGTCGATTCGTTGCCAAGAATGGTGGTTTCTGATGGTGCAGAATAGATTACTAGTAGATGAGAAAGGCGGCGAGCTGGCAGAAACGTTAGCACGTTGGGCGAAATGCTTACGTTGTGAGTTCAAATTCCGCTGAGGTCGACTTTGCCTTTCATCCTTTCGGGGTCGATAAATTAAGTACCAGTAATGCACTGGTGTCGATGTAATCGTTGCCAAGAATGGTGATTTCTGATGGTGCAGAAACGTTAGCACGTCGGGCGAAATGCTTACGTTGTGAGTTCAAATTCCGCCGAGGTCGACTTTGCCTTTCATCCTTTCGGGGTCGATAAATTAAGTACCAGTAATGCACTGGGTCGATGTAATCGATTTAATCCCTTTGTCTGTCCTTGTTTGTCCCCCTCTAGGTTTAGCCCCTTACTCTTTACTCTTTTACTTGTTTCAGTCTTTTGACTGCGGCCATGCTGGAGCACCGCCTTTAGTCGAGCAAATCGACCCCGGGACTTATTCTTTGTAAGCCCAGTACTTATTGTATCGGTCTCTTTTGCCGAACCGCTAAGTGACGGGGGACGTAAACACACCAGCATCGGTTCTCAAGCAATGCTAGGGGGACAAACACACACACACACATTATATATATACGACAGGCTTCTTTCAGTTTCCGTCTACCAAATCCACTCACAAGGCATTGGTCGGCCCGGGGCTATAGCAGAAGACACTTGCCCAAGATGCCACGCAGTGGGACTGAACCTGGAACCATGCGGTTGGTTAGCAAGCTACTTACCACACAGCCACTCCTGCGCCACTCCCCTTGTGGGTAATAAAGAATTATATTAGTAGATGAGAAAGGTGAGGGGAGGAAGAAAATAAGAATAAGACAGATGGTAAAGGTGGTGGGACGACATGTGTCGCGAGTTGGTCTGCGGTCAAAGAGAAACGCTAGTAATGTAAAAGAATAAGAAAGAAGGGGGGGAAAAACGGTTAAGAAGGGAAAAGAAACCAAAGAATGATTAATATGAACCAGATTGCCAAATTTCAGTAGAAGGGGATTGTAGGGGCTGCTTAACTGTCAGCGAGGGTTTCCTCTACGAGTACAAGAGACGCTCGTTAAATATGATACTGTCGCCTCTCCCTATCTGAAAGGTGAAAAGGCCAGTGTTTCTAACCTCAAAGGAAGGAAGATAATGGTTTAACTGGAGCCATGGAAGGAGGAGCTTTCGGCACGGTCGTTCGACGTGCTAGAAACAGTAGCTAAATCTCTTAATCTATATAATTTGTAGTTTATTCTCTTATTCTTTTACTTGTTTCAGTCATTTGACTGCGGCTATGCTGGAGTACCACCTTAAAGGGTTTTAGTCGAACAAATCGACCCCCCCAGGACTTATTCTTTGTAAGCCTAGTACTTATTCGATCGTCTCCTTTTTGCCGAACCGATAAGTTACGGGGACGTAAACACACCAGCATCGGTTGTCAAGCAATGGGGGTAGGGGGCGCAAACACAAAGACACATAAATGTATACATACATACACACACATACATGTGTGTTTGTCTCCCCGCCATCGTCTGACAACCGATGTTGGTTTGTATACGTCCCCGTAATCTAGCGGTTCGGCAAGACAGACCGATAGAATAAGCACTAGGCTTACAAAGAATAAGTCCTGGGGTCGATTTGTTCGACCAAAGGTGGTGCGCCAGCATGGTCGCAGTCAACTGAAACAAAAGAATATATATATATATATATATGTATATATAAATATTATGTTTTGTATTAAAAATAATTTAAATGGCGGTGCCCCAGCATGGCCACAGCTCATGAGCTGAAACTAGAATCAATCAATCAACCGATGTTGATCAAAAGTTATCTCCATTTTTTGCGAATTTGAAATTGATTACTGATAAACTTTTGTTTATTCTGTTATTACCTGTACCCTATGAGCATCGTGTGCTTGCATACCCCTGCCCAGGGTTAACATAAGTAAATGATATCGGCAGTAAGAACGGATACACTTATCCTTTAGACGGTTATTCCAACCGTTAGCTCTGCTTACCACACAAACGTAGTTCTCGAGGAGATTCAGCGTGACACACAGTGTGACAAAACTGACCCTTTGAAATACAGGTACTACTCATTTTTGCCAGCTGAGTGGACTGGAGCAACGTGAAATAAAGTGTCTTGCTCAAGGACACAACGCGCCGCCGGGAATTGAACTCACAACCTTACGATCACGAGCCGAATGCCCCTAACCACTAAGCCACGCGCCTTCACTTACATACATACATACTGACTATGGCCCGTTAAGTCTGGTTGTTAGCTATTCCTTTTTGGATCGTCTGGCACCTGTGTCGGTGGCACATAAGAAAAACACCGAAAACACCATATCCGAGCGTGGCCGTCTGCCAGCCTCGTCTGGCACCTGTGTCGGTGGCACATAAAATCACCCACTACACTCTCGGAGTGGTTGGCGTTAGGAAGGGCATCCAGCTGTAGAAACACTGCCAGATCTGACTGGCCTGGTGTAGCCTTCGGGCTTGCCAGACCCCAGTTGAACCGTCCAACCCATGCTAGCATGGAAAGCGGACGTTAAACGATGATGATGATGATGATGATGAATGGACCGCACAAATCTACCACCCACAGGCCAACAGATTAGTGGAGAGATTTCACTGCCACCTGAAGGAATAGATGACAACCAGACTTAGCGGACCAAATTGGATTGACAAACTCCCATGGGTGATGCTGGGAATCCTCATCGACCCAAAAGAAAATCTCAACACTTCCTCCGCGGAAATGGTGTATGATGCCCCTCTTACAGTGCCAAGAGAGTTCCTTCCGAATACGAAGTTGGACTCGAATGTCAAAAGGTACCTCGCTCAACTGAGGGACAGCGTGGCCCAGTTGCGCCCTGTCCCCATGTCGACACACGGTACATCCAGATCATCCGTACCAAATGACCTCCGCACGGCTTAACTTTGTGTTTGTTCGATGTGACACACGGCGAAAACCCCTCCAGGCACCCTACGATGGTCCATATCAAGTCATACATCCGGGAGATAAATCACTCCAACTCCTAATCGGCGGACGACAAGACAGTCTCCATCGATAGGTTGAAACCTGCCCGTCTCGATATTGATAGCCCCGTTCAGGTAGCCCAGCCACCAAACGGGCCGCCGCGGCCATATCATACCAACCCTTGACAAGGAACAGTCATCAAAGAACCGAGTAACCACATGCATGGGCAGGACAATTAAAACGCCTTCCCGGTTCCAATGACAGTCAACAGTTATGGAGTGGGGAGCTGGATTCATGACAGACTAGACTGTAGACAGGAACTTTGATGCGGGTTAACTAGGGAGGAAGTCATACATCCGGGAGCTATGGGGCAAGAATTAAAGTCACAAATGAATGCAAATGAGAGAATCTAAACGATAAACAGGTGCAAACAAATCTGAATTCAAAACAATTGTGGAAATCACAACACCTAACGGTAGATATTGGAACTACCAATGCAATATGAGTTCCGTCATTCCACTGCTTTGAGGTGAATTGGGAACCCCGATTGGATGAGATGCTGTCTGGGACACCGAAACGGGCGACCCAGTTGGCCATGAAGGCTCGGCTGATTTCTTGTGTTTCTGTGCTACGGAGAGGAATAGCCTCGGGCCAGCGGATGTTGCGGTCTACCAAGGTCAGTAGATACGAGCAACCTTGTGAAGGTGGTAGGGGGTTGACATGGCTGAATCGAGCCAGTAATGGTTCATAGTTGCCGAGGAGTGCTTTGGTGTGTTGATGGACCTTGGGTTGTTGAAAGGGGATGCAAGTCCTGGTCCAGTCCCCGATTTGCTTGGCCATACCGTGCCAGATAAATTTGCTTGACAGCAGCCGCCGTGTGGCTTTAGTACCTGGGTGGGGGAAGTCTGTGAATTACGCCGAAAACTTTCTTGCGCCAGGCTGATGGTACGATCGGTCGTGGCTTCCCAGTGGATACGTCATACAGTTTGGTTATTGAATTAAAAATTTTGAAAACGTGATTTCTTGCATATTCGGAATCTCCATCATCTAAAACATAGGGATAAAAAGTTTCAAAAAAGTTCAAAATTTTAAGTGGAATTAAAAAAATTTTTTTTTTTTTTTTGCATATTCGTAATCTCCGACATCTTAAACGTAGGAATCCGAAATTTTTTTTTAAAGAAATGCATTTTTCAAGGAGAGGTGCGAAACTGCATTAGCCCCGAAGTTACCGTCAGTAGAGAGTGAAAAAGTAAAGAATGCACGATGCTGACAAGAAAAGAAGAAAGGATAAAGATGGTACCGTCTTTCTTGCGACCGAAAGGAAAGTGCTGCTCTTGGTCATGGCTGACGCAAAAGAGGTAGAGATGGGAAATGTTCTGTGTTATATAGACTATGGTCAGTAATGTAGGTCAAACCCTAAACAAAGGACTGACCTTTCTTTGACCAGCACGGGTGCTTGGTGATCAAGTACTGCCTCATCAATCATCGGGTGTGGAGAGATTTTCCCGCTTGCTTTGACAAGCAGCAAGCGGGTATATTTGGTTTCAAATCTCAGGCAGGGCGAAGCGAGGTCCCTACACTACAGACATTCAAAAGGAGAACATTTAGCAGAAACCATGTTATAAAAATAGGTGAACAATGCGTGTGCAGGGAATGTGCAATGCCAGTGGCCAACGAGAAAACCTTTTTTTTTTATAAAAATATAGAACATTCAAAAACATACGCTTATGAATTTACTTGTTTTAGTAAAATGAAGCGTCGCGGAATTGTTAAGTGTAAACAAATGAAGGTGTGCAGTGTAAAGAAATCAGAATGAAAATGACAAACTTAGCTAGAAAATGTCCTGGTTTTGAAAGGCTAAAAAAGTAGCGTTTGAAATGCAAAAATATATGTATGCAAAAAAAGTTGAAGTCAATGTACAAAAGTTCACGTGACATGCAGGGCTGCGTTTGAGAAGTCAAGAGAACGTTTCATGTGCAGGATCACATCGGAGTCGCCAATAGCAGCGGGATAAGGTGATGTGCCATATCAATTCGATATGATGTAGCCCAGTACCGAATGTAACGTGTAGATGAAACGCTAAAAGGTTCTCGCGTCGGACTAATCAGCGAACATCGAAGAATCAACACCAAGAACGAAGAAATATTACTTACATATATTTATTCGTTTGCCCGACATGTAGTTAGAGACACAGCAGCAATGTGACAAGGATGGCTCGCTGGTTAGTAGTTGATAGTGTAGTTGCTGTGAGTAGAGACTGAAAGAGTAAAGAATGCACGAAGCTGACTAGAAAGGAAGAAAGTTATAAAGGTGGTACCGTCTTGCGGCCGAAAGGAAAGTGCTGCTCTTGGTCATGGCTGACGCAAAAGAGCTTGTTGCTCGTTGGTCTGACTGACACAAAAGAGGTAGAGATAGGAAATTTCTGTGTTATATAGATTATGGTCAGTAATGTAGGTCAGACCCTAAACAAAGGACTGACCTTTCCTTGACCAGCACGGGTGCTTGCTTGGTGATCAATCATCTGGTGTGGAGAGGATTTCCCGCTTGTTTTGGTTTCAAATCTCGGGCAGGTCGAAGCGAGGTCGTGCACAGATAAAGCTTGTCATAAAAGAAAGGTAAGCGACTTTTTAGTTTATTGAAAAACAAAAAACGAACTGGTGACATGAATGAGAAATTAACCCCCAGCTGCTGATTGAAAGATAGGGCACATGCACATATATATATATATACTTACATACCTACAAACAAACACATACAAAAATATATATTGTACATACGTACTCACACTGAACTATACATACATATACACAAACACAAAAAATACATAAGCAAACGATTCATGAAAACAAAAATATATATATATATTGTTGGCGATTTTTTTTCCCTCTGTCTTCCTTTTCTCTTGGACTTTATCTATATCTCCTATTTCCGAAGAAGAGCTTCGCTCGAAACGTAAAATAACCTTTCTTTCATTGCTCGAGCGTCTAGTTCATACTTTGCATGTACCACGTGCTCGCGTTGTTGTTGTTGTTTTTTTCTTTTTTCCTTGTATTGTTTTATTATGGGTTCGGCTACACTGCATTGATAAAAGGCAAATACCCTGACACGTGCAGATGCCTAACCAGCGGCTGACCTCCCCTGTTCGAAGGTTATAATGGACACAGGTTCGTGTGTCATACAGCTAGCTAGAGGCGATGGCCTCTTGGAGCTAATCAACGGCAGCTTTCGCCCTATATTTATGGACTGCCATATTAGCTTGGCAGTCCATAAATATAGAAAGACTTAGAAATAATAATAATAATAATAATATATACATGAGGCAACAACCTCGAAACCGCGGTCCGGTGCGTATCACTTAGGCTATATATATATATATATATATATATATATATATATATACACACACACACACATAATTATTGTTTTTTATATTGATTGTTGTCTCTGATTTATATCTAAGCAATTTCACTATTTCTTTTACGTCAGTTTTACCTGTTAGTCTTTCTTTTAAATATGACGAGTGCTATGCTTCGCTGATGAGGTTACGATACGATCGGAACACGTCCGGAGTTGTTCCACGCGCTTGCTTGTTTTGCTTCTTGCTTGCTGAAATAATTAAAAACATTAAACATTTGATGTAATGTTATTTTTGATCGTCATAAACAACCAGCGTACCTGAAAAATACCTTCGTTCTTTAATAGGAGCACTCCGTTGGTTACGACGACGAGGGTCCCAGCTGATACGATCAAAGGAAGAGCTTGCTCG
Organism: Octopus sinensis; assembly: GCF_006345805.1. Classification (NCBI taxonomy): domain Eukaryota; kingdom Metazoa; phylum Mollusca; class Cephalopoda; order Octopoda; family Octopodidae; genus Octopus; species Octopus sinensis. The sequence goes on from NC_043021.1 coordinate 3,358,476, forward strand.
TGAAATTAATGTGCAAGCGGCTGAGCATTCCACAGACATGCGTACCCTTAACGTAGTTCTCAGGGAGATTCAGCGTGACACAGTGTGTGACATGGTTGGCCCTTTTGAAATACAGGCACTATTCATTTTTGCCAGCTGAGTGGACTGGAGCAACGTGAGGTAAAGTGTCTTGCTCAAGGACACAACACGTCACCGGGAAATGAACTTAGGATCGTGAGCCGATTGCCCTAACCACTAAGCCACGCGCTTTAATAATTCAAAGAAAGGCGGCGAGCTGGCAGAAACGTTAGCACGTCGGGCGAAATGCTTAGCGGTATTCCGTCTGCCGTTACGTTGTGAGTTCAAATTCCGCCGAGGTCGACTTTGCCTTTCATCATTTCAGGGGTCGATAAATTAAGTACCAGTTACGCACTGGGGTCGATATAATCGATTTAATCCCTTTGTCTGTCCTCGTGTGTCCCCTCTGTGTTTAGCCCCTTGTGGGTAATAAAGAAATAGGTATTTCGTTTGTCTTTACGTTTTGAGTTCAAATTCCGCCGGGGTCGACTTTCCTTTTATCCTTTCGGGATCGATAACAAAAATCAAACCAATTTGAAAATCAAACAGATTTTCAATGAGACCACCTAACTTTATCCCGACTTCCACTACTTGTTTTATGATCCAGAAAGTGAAACGATAGAAGTCAGCATACATAGATCGACATTTGCTGGAAACAAAGCAACGAAGCGAAAGTCTAAAATGCTTCTCTACTGATATCGACCTGCCCTATATCATTGTCTGCAGTCAACTGTTGCCCACCAAATTTACATAAGCTCCACAAGGCAAGTCTTTGTGGAATTGAGACCTCAAAAAGAGAGGAGAATCTTACCTTTGATAATAACCCCTGTATAGACAACACCCGATGGGGTTTTTTTTTCTCCCTCATCTGAATGTGTAGCTATTCACCAAACGCACGCGTCCCTAACAGCGTATTGCTGAATTACGAATCAATTACGAATTAATTCCAACGGTGCAAGAAAGTTAATTGTACTTCCATTCCAATGTTCATGATGTCATACAATTCTCACGGCTGCTTATTGTTTTAAGAAGTTAATCATATATTCTAAACATGAACAATTCTGAAATAAACTTTTCAGTTCCAAAGATAAAACATTCTCCCAATTTTATTTCATCGCCGAGTTCAGTCGAGTTCTACCGAATATTATTTTACTTTTCTTTTTATTATACTTCTACAGTTTTCACGTTCTGACTTCTACAGTTTTCACCTTCTGAATAATGAAACGAAATATCGCACATACTTCGTAATGGAGGAACAATGCAATAATAGCCATGAAAACGATTAGTAGTAAAATACCGAAATTAAACTAGCCTGTCTGTCTATCCATCTCCATATATGCTTGCCTGTCACTCGTAACTACTTTACGCTGTACCAAGGTAATGCTTCTTTGTCTTATAACATACAAAACAACGCGACCATTTGGTTTTCACGTTCGAATATTAGCTATCAATCTAACAGCACTTCCACCAAGTTTATATCATTGTCAATGGTTCAAGATGAACGCAGTTCTTCAATAACGGGATTTTTTTTTCAGGCAGGTCAATTGTTTGTGCGTTCTTTAAAATATTTGGTGAAGTTTTGGAATAACTGTCACTAACAACGCAAAGCAAAAAATTGGGGAGTGGGTTTTTTAAAAAAAAAAGCTATTTCTTTAGTATTCGTGTTTCATTTAGGAAAAATATGATTATAAAGGTTTTTTTTTTTTCAAGAATTTGAAATTTTCTTAATTTTGACCCACCACCATCAATTTATATCTGATATTATTGGTTTCAAATTTTGACACAAAGCCAGCAATTTTAGGGGAGGGGTAAGTCTATTACACCAACTCCAGTGTTCAACTGATACTTATTTTATCGACTGTGAAATCATGAAATGCAAAGTCCGTCGGCGGAATTTGAATTCAATGTAAAGACGGATGAAATGCTGTTTAAGCATTTCGCCTGGCGTCATTATCGGCAATATCGAAATGTTATTGCTTTCATTATTTTACTGATAACTTTGAAAAAAAAAATGGTTTCTCTCTTGGACTGTTTATTTTAATAAATTATATTCCAATCAAAAAAAAAATTTTTTTTTCGACTTCAAGAAGTCCAGAACACGAGTCCTTAAATTCAGCAACAACATTGTAAATGAAAAAAAAAGTTAAACGGTAGTTATGATAATTAAAACAACTAAAAAAAAACGTTAAAATTATTAGTAATATATCTAATAAATAAATAAGCTGGAACCATAGAAAATCAATGCCGTTTTCTTATTTTGTTTAATTTCATACGAGTTGGCGGATGTGACTCAATAAATTCGGTGAGGAGATTTGACTTCTGTCGTAAAATCTAAAAGCGCCGAGAAAGAAATATTCATCCAAAAGTAATGACTTAAAGGTAATGTTATAATGGTCTCTGTTGCAGAAAGATAAGGTAAACAAGACAGACATTGATAGAAAGGGCAAAATCAGATGAGTTGTCTGAACCGACATTTGATCGAAAGCGTTCTCTATACATAACAATCCCTGTTTTAGTTTATCGAGAATTAAATTATCAAATGTGACAATTTCTTTTGAAATGGTCAAATTATAAAGCTTATATTAGTGTGGTTTCTGGCTAGGATTGTAAAATACACCCAAGAACGAACGCTTCGTGTAGCCATTTTGATTAACGAACGTCTGGGGGAAAAAGAAGGGCAATAGAATTTATAGATTTAAAAAAGAATTATTTATTTATTCAGAACTTTATTGATTGTACAGTACAGGTATTTTTACCCACACACATTGACATAATAATATCGAAGCGAAATTTTTATTTAAAAAAAAACACCTTATTTTCAGTGGCACACGACAGACGACAGACGTCTGCTTTCTTTCAGTTGAACGGTTTACTGAATAAGTAGAGTAAAAAGTTCCCACTTGAAAAAAATTGCTTCATGGAAAATAAGAACAAAAGTAAAGTGTCCGGTAAACGTATATTTTCATTGTTGTTTAATCGACCTTGAACAAACAGACATTAGACTAAAAAATATATTCAAGCTATGATCATTACCGACATTTTTCCCCCAGAAATTGCTGTTCTTTGTGGGTCAATTTTTTTGTTTAAACGATTGTGTGTTATTCAATGATGATTTGGATACTTTCTCTTCAAGCAGGTTCAACGACCTCATAAAAGTCCCCCCCCCCTAATGGCTCGCGTAAATTTTCCTACAGTGTCTATGGCGTTATTTCACATATTTGTTGTGTGTATCTCTGTGTACACACAACGTACACTTTGTACGCATAAAAGTGGAAGAAGAAGAAACGACAACATTACAAACGGCTTTCCAGACATTTTAATATCGTCGTTCGTAGGATTATTGGTAGAAATTTATTGATACGTAAAGGGGTGGAGAGATAAAGCAATTATTTCAACTGGGATCACGTATGCAGGACATTGTACATACGAGCATTGCCCAGGCTGAAAAGGTAGCCGTTAATGGCTTAGAATTATTCTTGAAGATATATTCACTGGAATAGAATGGTACTATTGGATTTCTCAAGAAATCCAGTAATAATCTGTGAGATTATAAAAATTAGATTATTTCCCAGTCTGGTCTTCCTTGCATTTTGCTACTTGCTCATACACACTCAATGTAAATAGTATATTAATTAATTTTAATTGTGTAAACGAAATATAATCCAAACTTTAAATAAGGAACAAGATTAAGTAAATGTGAGAACAGTTTTATTTTATTTGGAACTTTCCTTACTCTTCTACTTGTTTCAGTCATTTGACTGCGGCCATGCTGGAGCACCGCCTTTAGTCGAGCAAATCGACCCCGGGACTTATTCTTTGTAAGCCCAGTACTTATTCTATCGGTCTCTTTTGCCGAACCGCTAAGTGACGGGGACGTAAACACACCAGCATCGGTTGTCAAGCAATGCTAGGGGGACAAACACAAACACATACATATATATATATATATATATATATATATATATACATATATACGACAGGCTTCTTTCAGTTTCCGTCTACCAAATCCACTCACAAGGCATTGGTCGGCCCGGGGCTATAGTAGAAGACACTTGCCCAAGATGCCACGCAGTGGGACTGAACCCGGAACCATGTGGTTGTTTAGCAAGCTACTTACCACACAGCCATTGAAAATTATTTCTTAAAATTATTTTGAAGAATTAGAAGCTGGGGGTGTTGGCAAGTAAACCACTCACAGAAGCATAATTTTTCTAATGTACAAAAAATGGAATGCTCAGAGGATGACCTCACATTCAAATATTGGAGTTTCAATACATGAAGTGGTAAAGAAATGATATTAAATTGCAATGAGCCTTGGCTTATTTAATATTATATATTAGAATCTGTATGTGAAAGATCAGGCTAAATCTCCTTGTAACATTTCATGAACTGGTTGTCCCATCGATCAGATTAACTAGAAGCCTCATTATCCTAATTGTCAGTGCCATTAGATCTGTACTTACTATAATCTTGGTAAGTCTGAACTTCAGGGTACATAATTTTTTTTTTACCAGCAAGGGCTTAATAAAGAAATTACGGAGACTTCCAACTTTTGAACACCCCACATAAAATTATCAGAGAGTAAGCAGTATTTCTCAGGATGTCCAGTAACTGTCAATGTTTGTCCCTGAGATTTATAGACATAGCAAAGCTTAAATGTTCTGGAAAGTTAATTCTATAATCTTTACAATTGCAATTTTATAAGTGGAATTCAAGCTTATTGTATTACTCTTTTTACTCTTTTTCTTGTTTCAGTCATTTGACTGCGGCCATGCTGGGGCACCGCCTTTAGTCGAGCAAATCGTCCCCGAGACTTATTCTTTGTAAGCCCAGTACTTATTCTATCGGTCTCTTTTGCCGAACCGCTAAGTAACGGGGACGTAAACACACCAGCTTCGGTTGTCAAGCAATGCTAGGGGGACAAACACGGACAAACACACACACACACATATATATATATATATATATATATATATATATATATATATATATATATATACATATATACGACAGGCTTCTTTCAGTTTCCGTCTACCAAATCCACTCACAAGGCTTTGGTCGGCCCGAGGCTATAGCAGAAGACACTTGCCCAAGATGCCACGCAGTGGGACTGAACCCGGAACCATGTGGTCGGTTAGCAAGCTACTTACCACACAGCCACTCCTACGCCTATGGTCAATTCTGCGCCCCCTTCCCCCCACTTCAATCGGCGCCTGGGGCACATGCCCCTCTTGCATTTTTTGCGTAATTCAGATGACAGTTTATTCACTGCACCCTGTATATACAAAGACAAACATGCACATATATGCATGCATGCACAATCATGATTGTACGGCTAAGAAGCGTCGGCTTAGTCCCACTGTGGAACTTGAATAAGTGTCTTCTATTATAGGCTGACCAAAGCTTTGTGAATAGATTTGGTAGATAGAAACTGAAAGAAGCCTGCTGTGTCCATCACCACTGCTTGACAACCAGTGTTAGTGTATATATGTCCCTGTAATTTAGTGATTCAGAAAAAAAACCAATAGAATTAGTACCATGCTTAAAAAAAGAAAAATAAGTACTTGGGTCAGTTCATTCAACTAAAGATCCTTCAAGGCAGTGCCCCAGCATGACCACAGTTTAATGATTGAAACAAGTAAAAAAAAAGATACTAATTCACAATCCTAGAAATAAGTTTAACCCTTTTGATACCAACCCCACCCTAAGTACCTGTCTGTGGTCCTGTGATAACAAAATCCCTGCTTTAACCCTTTAGTATTTAAACCGGCCATATCCGGCCAAAATAGCTAATCTGCTTTATGTTCAAACTGACCAGATCCAGGCCCTCACACCTACCCTACAATGTTATTCTACATTAAGTAATTACACCATCAACATCTTGAAGATATGAGATAATGCATGATTAATTCAAATCAATGGGAATCAATAAGCATTATGTTTGATAGAATAATCTGTACGCTAAAGGGTTAAAGTGATCCAAATCATTTAGGCATAAGGCCAGCAGTTCTGAAGGAAAGGGCTTAACAGATCCCATCAACCCAAGTGCTTGACTGGGTACTTTGTTTTATCATCTGCAGAGAGATGAGCATAAAGTTAACCTTGATAGGATATGACCTCAGAGTGGAGGCGCAATGGCCCAGTGGTTAGGGCAGCGGACTCGCGGTCGTAGGATCGCGGTTTCGATTCCCAGACCGGGTGTTGTGAGTGTTTATTGAGCGAAAACACCTAAAGCTCCACGAGGCTCCGGCAGGGGATGGTGGTGATCCCTGCTGTACTCTTTCACCACAACTTTCTCTCACTCTTACTTCCTGTTTCTGTTGTACCTGTATTTCAAAGGGCCGGCCTTGTCACTCTCTGTGTCACGGTGAATATCCCCGAGAACTACGTTAAGGGTACACGTGTCTGTGGAGTGCTCAGCCACTTACACGTTAATTTCACGAGCAGGCTGTTCCGTTGATCGGATCAGCCGGAACCCTCGTCGTCGTAACCGACGGAGTGCTTCCCACATGACCTCAGAATATAAAAAGAACCATCATAGCAAATACTGCAGAGCATTTTAGTCTGACACTCTTATGATTCTACCAGTCCATCACCCTTAAACATTGAAACTGGCCATCTCCTACTAAGATATTCTACTAGTTTTATTGTTCAAGCTGGCCTGATTGAGCTTTTCATGCCTACCCTACAATGTCATCCTAAGAATAAACAGTCACATCATTGAAATCTCAGAGCTATGAGACAATGCACAGTTGATTCAAAACAATTAAATAAGCATTGCATTTGATAGAGTATTCTGAATGCTAAAGAGTTAATAATGTCAATTATTTTCTTAAATTCTTCACTTTTCAAAATTAATTGAAACAAAGTTCCGGGTTCAGTCCCACTGCGTGGCATCTTGGGCAAGTGTCTTCTACTATAGCCTCGGGCCGACCAATGCCTTGTGAGTGGATTTGGTAGACAGAAACTGAAAGAAGCCCGTCGTATATATATATATATATATATATAGAATGATTGTCGTCATTTCTTTCTCTTTTGCCTGCGTTGTTTGCTTTTTAAGTGCTGTGGTTTTACTGGGATCTCCCTTTTAAGTAGAAAGAATAGCCAAAACTCTTTGACTGCTATTTCTAAATTCGGTGTGTGGTGAGGCAAATCGTTGCTAAACCCTTAATTACTTAAACATTCCTTGAATGGGGCTTTTACATGCCGAACTCTACTTGGTAAAATTAATGATTATTCCAAATTAATTCATTTCACCCTTTATTATTGATATATATATATATATATATATATATGTATGTTTGTGTGCCTGTGTTTGTCCTCCCAACATCGCTTGACAACCGATGCTGGTGTGTTTACATCCCCGTAACTTAGCGGTTCGGCAAGAGAGACTGATAGAATAAGTACTAGGCTTACAAAGAATAAGTCCTGGGTCGATTTGCTCGACTAAAGGCGGTGCTCCAGTATGGCCACAGTCAAATGACTGAAACGAGTAACAGAGTAAAGTGTGCCTCATCAGAAATGTAGTTAAGTGTTGCTTCAACTCTCTTTTCTCCTCCGTAAAAGTTATCCTATGTTTGCAGTACTTTGCTTCTTTGATCAGTAAACATTTCCACAGTTTTATTTCATTATTTTGCTTTTTCTATATATTTACAGTTGAAAATTTTTACAATGGAAGATGTAAAGAGGAGCAATATTGCGGAAGACAGTGGAAATTTTTCAAATTCCCTCTTATCGGTTATCAACAAGAATGCCGTAAATGATACAGGCAATGCAGCTAATTTACCAAAGATTCCTGTTATTGTGGTCTCTGACTCCAGTGACACAGAAGATTCAGTGCCAAAGCGCCATCTCAAATTCCGAATGAGAATAAACAACAGTAATGAGGCTCTGTTTGTAATTCTTCCAAAGAGCATTATTTGTCTGATATGTTATAAGAAATTCCTGCGTATCTCATCATTAAAAAGCCACATCTTGTGGCATCTTCATCGTGACGATGTTCCCAGCAATAATTTATGTCATTCTTGTAAATCTAATGCTGACATATCTGACTGTCCATCATTCAAGTTGATTAAGAAGATCATGAGAAATTTCTTATTATCAACAATAAGAAAGCGACAATCTTTGAAAAATAATTCCCGAAGCTATAGAGTTGATCCAAATTACGACAAAGTGATGATTACAGAAAACACATTTACTATAGAAAATACGACGACAGAAACATCAAGTAACAATTCCCATTTGGATAACAATAATTCACCAACTCCTTCTAATACTGCCAATAACAATAAACCAAAAGACTTGAAAGACTACAAAGGAAACTCCATCCAAGATGATTTATTTAAAGAAAAGGCTGTAACCTCTGACCAAAAGGAACGAACAACATTTGATGAAAGTTCAGCTGTCAGCGATAAGCTTTGTGTAGAACCTGTGATAGATTCAAGCGAATTTATGCTTGTAAATGGACAATACAAATGTTTAAGTTGTTCGAAAGATTACACTCTAAACACAATCAATAATCATATAATGTGGCATTTTCACAAAGGTGTTGACTTGTGCTCTAAGCTGCACTACATAAGTTTCAGTTCTGGTGATACAATCTGCCCATTAGTAGTTCAGATTATAAACTATTTAGTATCTAAGGAAGGAAAACCAATACAAGTGAACTGGGGTAAGAATAATGATGGGAAAATAATTTTCAAAGTGAAGTTGATGAAAACTGCAACTGAATTGAATGCAGATACAGTTGTTGATAATCCTATTAGTCTGACAAAAAAAGACAATGTACCCAGTTTTCAGAGTGATAGTGTCACTCCACCAATTGCCGAGTACACCATAAATGAACCATTGGTCCAGGACCATTCTGATAGCAGTGACACACAAAACTCAACTTGCAACTCTAAAGCTGGCTCTAGTCATCCAACAGATAAATATTTGATAAGCGAATGTTCAAACGACACTCCTACAGTGTGTGATAAAACAGATGAAAGTTTACCTTTAGAGAATGACAACCAGCCAGTGTGTAAAGAAATGACAGAAGTAACAACAGCAGGCACTGGTGGAAATAATTTACATGTTCAGCCAGTCAGGAAACCAGATTCTTCTGCCGATGTCTGGAGTTTTTATAAATGTATGGTAACAGGGTGCAACTATTCCACTTTATTTCCTGACAATTATTTGAAACATCTGAAACAACTACATGAAAATATGCACTTTTACCAATGCACCCATTGCGACTTTACAGCTGACACCTATAGTCTTTTAGCAAAACATCTGAAAACTCATACCCACCCAACAGAATTTCTATTTCCTTGTGGTTCCAGTAATTGTAGCTATTACACAAGGGTTCTGAGCCTGCTACCCAAACATTTTACTTCAAGTCACATCAACTGTAAAAAAGTCCTCTGCAAGCACTGTGCTACTGAATTCACAGACCTTAGCCAGTTATTGGAACACTACCATTGTAATCTCCTGAAGTCAGTTAAATGTTCTTACTGTCCTGCACGAGACACTCTCCGTCAACGTATCCTACACCATCTCTCTTTATCTCATCCAGGGAGGCCACGACAAATTATTGTCAGCAGCCAGCTTGTATGCAGTACCAAGAAACAAGCATCTGGGCATGTAAAACTACCGACAGAGAGTACAGTCAAAGTTATGAAAGAGACCCTAATATCAGAACAAGAACAAACTGCAGGTTTTAAGACAAGCTGCTTGAGTAATGACGGTACAGACGATGGAGATCATCGTGCATCTGAAAAATATGTAAATGGTTTGATAAATCCAAGAAATCATACAGAAGAACTTTGTAAGACTGGGGATTGGTCTAACGAACAGAGTGAAACTAATGGTTGTTCTAGTGAACTGGGTGGGACTAGTGATTATGCTAACGAACAGTGTAATGGTTTGAGTGATTTTAAGCAGGCACAAGAACAAAAAGGTGTTAAAATGAAGCAGTTGAGAAAACAAAAGAACAGAGTAAAGACAAAATTAAAAAATTCTTCTAAAGATATCTCATCAATAGAAGGGTTTAATTGGAGTGGTGAGAGTAATGGCAGTTGTGAACAGACGTACAATAATACTGCCCCAGTCTCTAATTTTATTAATTTTGATATAGCTGGAAGAGAACTTGATGCTTGCTTGAAGATTTGCTACGAATTTCTGGATCAGAGTTTAAAGTGCAAGCTATGCTTCCAAACTAGAAAGTCGACCCAGGAGATTCATCTTCACATTCTACAGTATCACTTCCATTGGTATCTCTGGCAGTGTTTCAAATGTAAAACAAATACGTATTCACTTGAAGAAATGCATTGGCATTACCAGCACAAACATCGAGGCTTGATTATTTGTGTGAAATTTCTTTCCTTACCGCAGCTGGCGAAAGGTTCTGATGGCAGACTTTGCCTTCAGAAAGAACAAAAGATTGTTTCAGAGAAATCTCAGAAATCAAAGAAGTCTGAACTGTACAGACAGATACGGCAGCATTGTGTATATGAAATGGTGAATTCAAGAAATTCTAAGAAGGAGGAAGACACGGCCAATGATAAGCAGAGAAACAAAAAACTGTTTATATTTCTAAGTGACTCTCAGCCTCTGGATGAAGCAGAGAAAATTCCAGATAACGATGAAAATACTAATAATCTTGCAAAAGGTGAACTTGACTATGAAAAAAATTACAAACATAAAAAATTACGCAAAAGTTCTTTAAATGATAAAAGTCACAGAGAGATAAAGAAAAGGAAGATCTCTTCACTCTTGAATGAAAGCAACATTGCAATAGATACGTCCAACACGGATTTCAAGATGGAGAAGACTATCAAACAAGGTAATAATTATAATAGAAATGGATTACTGCTTAATGTTGAAAAACACTTAATGGTTGCTCAAAATTCGCTTCCATTCAGGAGAGGCAAAAAGGAGAAATGCTTATTGCATCTTAGGAAAGAAACATCTTTGGTTAATTATACAACTTGGAACCAAGCCTTTCTGACTGGGAACATAAATACATCATTTGATAATAGTTGTAAAATGAGTAGTGACCCAACTGTCAATAACAAGAAGATGAAGATCAGCCCAGATACTGTTGAACAGAGCAAAGAGGCAACTGGCTCAGATGTTAAAATCACAATAGTGAAAGCTGACTCTGATGTTGAAATTAGTAAGGTGAAGACTGGCTCACCTGTCGATAACAGTAAAACAAGGACTGGCTCACCTGTCGATAACAGTAAAACAAAAATTGGCTCACCTGTCGATAACAGTAAAACAAGGACTGGCTCACCTGTCGATAACAGTAAAACAAAGACTGACTCACCTGTCGATAACAGTAAAACAAAAATTGGCTCACCTGTCAATAACAGTAGAACAAGGACTGGCTCACCTGTCGATAACAGTAAAACAAAAATTGGCTCACCTGTCGATAACAGTAGAACAAGGACTGGCTCACCTGTCGATAACAGTAAAACAAAGACTGGCTCACCTGTCGATAACAGTAAAACAAGGAATGACTCACCTGTCGATAACATTAAAACAAGGACTGACTCACCTGTCGATAACAGTAAAACAAGGACTGACTCACCTGTCGATAACAGTAAAACAAAGACTGGCTCACCTGTCGATAACAGTAAAACAAGGACTGGTGCACCTGTCGATAACAGTAAAACAAGGACTGGCTCACCTGTCGATAACAGTAAAACAAGGTCTGGTTCACCTGTCGATAACAGTAAAACAAAGACTGGCTCACCTGTCGATAACAGTAAAACAAAGACTGGCTCACCTGTCAATAACAGTAAAATAAGGACTGACTCACCTGTCGATAACAGTAAAACAAGGACTGGCTCACCTGTCGATAACAGTAAAACAAGGACTGACTCACCTGTCGATAACATTAAAACAAGGACTGACTCACCTGTCGATAACAGTGAAACAAAGACTGGCTCACCTGTCGATAACAGTAAAACAAGGACTGGTGCACCTGTCGATAACAGTAAAACAAGGACTGGCTCACCTGTCGATAACAGTAAAACAAGGTCTGGTTCACCTGTCGATAACAGTAAAACAAAGACTGGCTCACCTGTCGATAACAGTAAAACAAAGACTGGCTCACCTGTCAATAACAGTAAAACAAGGACTGACTCACCTGTCGATAACAGTAAAACAAGGACTGGCTCACCTGTCGATAACAGTAAAACAAGGACTGACTCACCTGTCGATAACAGTAAAACAAGAACTGACTCACTTGTCGATAACATTAAAACAAGGACTGACTCACCTGTCGATAACATTAAAACAAGGACTGACTCACCTGTCGATAACATTAAAACAAGGACTGACTCACCTGTCGATAACAGTAAAACAAGGACTGACTCACCTGTCGATAACAGTAAAACAAAGACTGGCTCACCTGTCGATAACAGTAAAACAAGGACTGGTGCACCTGTCGATAACAGTAAAACAAGGACTGGCTCACCTGTCGATAACAGTAAAACAAGGTCTTGTTCACCTGTCGATAACAGTAAAACAAAGACTGGCTCACCTGTTGATAACACTAAAACATGGACTGACTCACCTGTCGATAACACTAAAACATGGACTGACTCACCTGTCGATAACACTAAAACAAGGTCTGGCTCACATGTTGATAACAGTAAAACAAGGTCTGGTTCACCTGTCAATAACAGTAAAACAAGGACTGACTCACCTGTCGATAACAGTAAAACAAGGACTGGCTCACCTGTCGATAGCAGTAAAACAAGGACTGGCTCACCTGTCCATAACAGTAAAACAAGGTCTGGTTCACCTGTCCATAACAGTAAAACAAAGACTGGCTCACCTGTCGATAACACTATAACAAGGACTGGCTCACATGTTGATAACAGTAAAACAAGGACTGGCTCACCTGTTGATAACACTAAAACAAGGACTGGCTTACCTGTCGATAACAGTAAAACAAAGACTGGCTCACCTGTCGATAACACTAAAACAAGGACTGGCTCACCTGTCGATAACACTAAAACAAAGACTAACTTACCTGTCGATAACAGTAAAACAAGGTCTGGTTCACATGTTGATAACAGTAAAACAAGGTCTGGTTCACATGTTGATAACAGTAAAACAAGGTCTGGTTCACATGTTGATAACAGTAAAACAAGGTCTGGCTCACCTGTCGATAACAGTAAAACAAAGACTGGCTCACCTGTCGATAACACTAAAACAAAGACTAACTTACCTGTCGATAACAGTAAAACAAGGTCTGGTTCACATGTTGATAACAGTAAAACAAGGTCTGGCTCACCTGTCGATAACAGTAAAACAAGGACTGGCTCACCTGTCGATAACAGTAAAACAAGGACTGTCTCACCTGTTGATAACAGTAAAACAAAGACTGGCTCACCCATCGATAACAGTAAAACAAAGACTGGCTCGCCTGCTGATAGTAATAAAGTGAAGATTGGCTCAGTTGCTGATAGCAACAACACAAAGACTAGCTCAACTGTTGAGCGTAATAAGGTGAAGACTGACTCAGCTGTTGATAGCAGTAAAGCGAAGGCTAACTTGGCTGTTGATAGCAGTAAAGTGAAGACTGGCTCAGCTGTTGATAGTAAAGCGAAGACTGGCTCAGCTGTTGATAGTAAAGCAAAGACTGGCTCAGCTGTTGATAGTAAAGCAAAGACTAGCTCAGCTGTTGATAGTAAAGCGAAGACTGGCTCAGCTGTTGATAGTAAAGCAAAGACTGGCTCAGCTGTTGATAGTAAAGCAAAGACTGGCTCAGCTGTTGACAGCAGTAAAGTAAAGACTGGCTCAGATGTTGATAGTAAAGCAAAGACTGGCTCAGCTGTTGATGGTAAAGCAAAGACTGGCTCAGCTGTTGATAGTAAAGCAAAGACTGGCTCAGCTGTTGATAGTAAAGCGAAGACTGGCTCGGCTGTTGATAGTAAAGCAAAGACTGGCTCAGCTGTTGATAGTAAAGCAAAGACTGGCTCAGCTGTTGACAGCAGTAAAGTAAAGACTGGCTCAGCTGTTGATAGTAAAGCAAAGACTGGCTCAGCTGTTGATAGTAAAGCAAAGACTGGCTCAGCTGTTGACAGCAGTAAAGTAAAGACTGGCTCAGCTGTTGATAGTAAAGCAAAGACTGGCTCAGCTGTTGATAGTAAAGCAAAAAGTGGCTCAGCTGTTGATAGTAAAGCAAAAAATGGCTCAGCTGTTGATAGCAGTAAAGCAAAGACTGGCTCAGCTGTTGATAGTAAAGTGAAGACTGGCTCAGCTGTTGATAGCAGTAAAACAAGGACTGGCTCGGCTGTTGACAGCAGTAAAGTAAAGACTGGCTCAGATGTTGATAGCAATAAGTTGAAAACCAGTTCAGATGCTGAAGTCAGTAAGGAGACAACTGACTCTAAAATCACTAAGGTGAAGACTGAATTAGCTGTTGGTATCAGTATGGTGGAAAATGGTTCTGATGTTGAAATTAGTGAGGTGAAAAGTAGCTTAGATATTGACATCAATAAAATGAAAGCTCACTCAGATGTTTTTATCAGTAGAATGAAAACAGAAGGTGGTTTGGGTATTCGGGTCAGTAAGGTAAAGACCAACTCAGATGCTGAAACCATCAGCAAGATGGAAACTAGTTCAACTGTCAGTTGTCATAAGGTGAAGACTGATCCAACTATCAGTAGCAAAAAGGTGAAGATTGACTCAACTGTTGAAGCCAGTAAGGTGAAGAAGGAACCGAGTGTTGGTAACGGGAAACAATCCACAGTCAAAAATGCCTATAAAAGACATTTGTCAAGTGAAGTTACATCTAATGAGAAAAAAGTCCGTGTAAATTGTAGTACTGACAGTCAAGACAGAAAGAATAGATCAAGCCCCGATGACTGTCATCGGATAAAGAATGCTGTATATTTTGATATTTCCAGCAAGAAAGATTTGTCGTCTACCAACATTTCTTGTGGGAAAACTATCACAACAAAATCTAACAGTTCATTTAAATATGTTGATAGTTCTGTTACTCTTAATAAGAACAAAAACGCAACAAATGTCAGCAACTCTAGTAAGAAAATACTCAGCACCTCCACTTCCAGTGTAGTATTCTCTAAAGCTGATAGTTCCAGTAAAAAGATTCTATCTGGTGCTCACACTTCTGATGTAAAATCTTCATCTAAAGCCAACACATCCAATAAAGAGTTTTTGTCAAATGCTGACATGTCCAGGAACAAGATTTTATCTAAAGCTGACACATCCAGTAAAAAGGACTTATCTAGAGCTGGCACATCTAATAAAAAGACTTCATCTAAAGCCGACACTCACAGCAACAAGACTTCATCTAAAGCCGACACTCACAGCAACAAGATTTCATCTAAAGCCGACACTCACGGCAACAAGACTTCATCTAAAGCCGACACTCACAGCAACAAGACTTCATCTAAAGCCGACACTCACGGCAACAAGACTTCATCTAAAGCCGACACTCACGGCAATAAGACTTTATCTAAATCCGATATGTCCACAAAGAAAACTTCATTGATAGTTGACACTTCCCGGAAAAAGACTTTATCTGATGCCAACATATCGATTAAGCCCGTACAAAATAATACTAACATTTCTAATAAGAAGACTTTGACAAATGCAAATGTTTCACAGAAGGAAAGAGCTGATACTACTGCCACTTCATTTACTGGGGTGGTTCATCGAAGTGTTTCTGCCTCCAAGAGAGGCTCGGATGCTGTTAGAAAACCCAGTTCTAAAAAATGTAAGTTTTGTGAATTCACATCATTGAAAAGCTTTCAACTGATTAGGCACATGACTGTGAAACATGCCAAACAATACAAAGACTTCATTACAGAAAGAGAAATAAGAATTATAAAAGATGCAATTGTCAAGAACTCGAGAAAGGAGTATGTTTGTCCATTTTGCAAGCATTGTTGCAGCATTCGCACGGATTGTAAATTACACATATATCACAAGCATTTGCATTTAAAAACTCTGAAGTGCAGCCAGTGCATGTTTTTTACAAGGTTACCATTTCAGCTCGAACAACACCTTTCATTCCATTTGAAATAAGAATATTAGGAAAACCAGAGTCTGGCATTGTTCAGTTGAGATTAAAAATGTAAAAAATCTTGTAAAGTAGCAAAGGGATGCAGCTAGGACAATCGAGAACTGTCTAGATGCAAATATCAAAATGTTTAGTTTTGTCCTTCCAGTTTCTAAGTTCAAAACTTACAGAGATTCTAAATGACAGTCGTATTTCTGCAGGGTCGAGGTTAGTTTAATTAGCTGGATATCTTCTCTGAAAGTGGCCTTATGCTTGTGTAATTTATAATTCACTTAAATATATTCAAATTATGAATAGGGAAAACAAAATATGAGTTTAGCTTTAAAAAAAATAAATTCATTTTCAGATCCAAAAGCTCTTCGAGGTTTTAAACAGTTCCTAGATCTGCACTTTGAGCTGTTTTGCTAAAGTACTGCTTTCTGGAATCTGAAGAGTTGATAGTGATCTCTGTAAGTGGGGGCGTGCTTAATCATATGAAACAAACATTATAAATGTCAGAATGCATATACAGAAAAATAGCTGAGATTTTAGGCTGAGCCTTGCTTCAGTAAAGAATTATCAGAGGTGTCGTTAAAATTATCAAATTTCTTCTCCCACCAAAATATGTCTTATTTTATGCTTCTCAATGGTCCATAAAGCTAGCTTTCAAGGTGACTTGTTTTATAAATGTAAATAATAACTAAACCTTCAACAACCAATATCCTCAGTTGATTTTATTCTGAGGGTAATAAAAGTGGTTGCTTTTGGACCATACAGAAAAGATACACTGAAAGTTCATGTTACTGGTTATTTTTTTACTGTGAGGGTAGAAACACCATACAAAGGTTATGTAAATATTTGAGCAAACTGTGACCAGAAGTCACGTTTGATTCCAAGTTAAAACTATTTGCATTGCTTCCCATTGCCAAGAACTTGGATGGACATTCCTTTACCAATTAGTGATCACAAAATGCAGTGTGAACATTTGGTATTCAGTTCATTTGTATGAGATTAATCTGTTTCATCAGTTGTATATTAAATGTTCTCCTTGTTTATATTTCATAATGAATAAATCAGTATTTTCTTAATTTCTTCTCATTTTAATTTTTAAAAAAAGGTATCCTTCATTAACCATTTTTGCTGCAGAAATCAGAAATATTTACTCAAAAGAAAAAAAAAATTCATTAAGGTGGCTGTGTGTTAAGAAGCTTGCTTCCCAACCACCTGATTCCAGGTTCAGTCCCACTGTGTGGCATCTTGGGGCAAGTGTCTTCTCCTATATAGCCTCAGGCTGACCAAAGCCTTGCGAGTGGATTTGGTTGATGGAAACTGAAAGAAGCCTGTCTATATATATATAGTTAATCCAAACATGAAAACACAACAATGCGAAGACATGGAACAAATATAGTATTATTGGACGCTCAGGAAAGAAAGAAAGAAGGAGGGGTTAATATTTCGAGCGGAGCTCTTTGTCAGAAACATAGGAAAAGGAGAGATCCAAAGAAGGGAAGACGGAGCGAAAAAAATCGCCAACGGTACACACGCAGTCGTGTGTGTTTGTCCCCTCCATCTCTTAACAACTGATCCCTGTAACTTAGCGGTTCAGCAAGGGACCAATAAAATAACAGGCTCAAAAAGTAAGCACTGGAATCGCTAGATTCAACTAAAAATTCACGGCAATGCCCCCCAGCTGCCAGGATGGATGCATCTGTCTTTGTTTTCAGTTCAAATACCTCCAAGGTTGACTTCATTTTTGGGGGTTGATAAAATAAATAACAGTTGAATCGTGGAGTCGATGTAATTTACTTACCCTTCTTTTAAAATTGCTGGTTCTCTTGTGTCTGGGGAGATTCTTTATGTGAGCTTGTGTGTTGAAGCATATACTGTTGTGTCTGGGGAGAGTCGTTCTTTTTTAGTGCCTTATAATTTAACACACTCACCGGTAAAATTTCCATGCATTTACTTATTTATTTTTCTAAAGTTTTCATTGCATCTTGCAACCTTTTCAATATTTGTTGCAGAGCCAAAAACTACTGAAAAGGTTGGAAGACGCAACGAAAATTTTAGAAAAATAAATAATTGAGTGGGAATTTTACCGGTGAGTAAGATGGAAGCACTCCGTCGGTTACGACGACGACGAAGGTTCCGGTTGATCCGAATCAACGGAACAGCCTGCTCGTGAAATTAACGTGTAAGTGGCTGAGCACTCCACAGACACGTGTACCCTTAACGTAGTTCTCGGGGATATTCAGCGTGACACAGAGAGTGACAAGGCCGGCCCTTTGAAATACAGGTACAACAGAAACAGGAAGTAAGTGTGAGAGAAAGTTGTGGTGAAAGAGTACAGCAGGGATCACCACCCCCTGCCGGAGCCTCGTGGAGCTTCAGGTGTTTTCGCTCAATAAACACTCACAACACTCGGTCTGGGAATCAAAACCGCGAGTCTGCTGCCCTAACCACTGGGCCTCCATTACCGGTGAGTAAAAGAAGGCACTAAAAGAGAATGGCACTCCCCAGATACAACAGAATATGCTTCAACACACGAGTTCACATGAAGAATCTTGCAAACCAAATCCAAAAATGAAATAAAATTGCTGGCCTTCTGCCAAAAATTGTAAAGGAAAAAACCCAAGTTCCCAGAAAAGGGTGGTGGGGTTTTTTTTTTAAGTGTGAGTCACATTTTAATGATATTGGGAGTTTCGAATTTTGAAGATCTGACTTTCGGTCTAAATCGTTGTTACACGGCAGATGGTTGTTAAGGGAGCAATCTTGCCTCTCACAAAATAGAAATGTTTCTCATGGCAACAGCAGACAAAATGAAAAAGGTGTTGCCCCGGGAAATGCGCTGGAACAGCCACTTTGACTCACGGAAATCTCTGCTCCGTTAGCGGTGAGCAGAGAACGCCGGAGGTCTCAACTGTCACAGGCTCGACCATAAACCCATCGGAGAGCGACCGGATACCTTGACAGTTTACTTTTCTGCATCTTTTTAATCCCGGTTGCAGTGACTTCCTTTAACTTTTTTCGTTTAATGTTTACAACTTACCCGGAAACGAAAATCAGAAAAAAAAATAGTGCAATGGGTGTAGGAAACGAATTTGAAAAAAAAAAGAAAAAAACAATTGCGCGCAAAACAACGGGAGGGTGGGGAGAGGACCTCGGAAAATTCCCGAATCCGAGCTTTTTCCCTTGTAACTTTTAGGAAAATTGGGGGGTTTTTTTTTTCAATGAACTTTTTATAGAAAAACCTTTCAAACGACATACATTACAATTATAAAGAAATTTGTGGGTAAAATCTTTTCCAAGGGAGAGGACTTCGGGAAATTCACAAGATCCGATTTTTTCCCTCATAACTTCTGCACAATGACATCTTAAAATATGTATAAAGAAAGGGGGTTGATGCAGTTTCGCACCTCGTCTTCAAAGGTGCAAAGATTTCTTCGGATTCCTAGTTATAGTAAAGGTGCACTTGTAAAAATTTAACGTGCGTGTCTGTATATATATATGTATGTGTGTGTGTGTGCGTGCGCGCGTATACATATGTGTGTGTGTATATATATATCTATGTATGTATATATGTATCGCTTTCTCTATAGAAAGAAATAAAAAGTAATAACGACGGAAGGTTTAAAAAAAGCGTAAAAATAATTGAAGATAAAATTAAACAAAATTGAAGCTAAAACATCAAAAAAATATTGAAAGTGGGCAGAAATAAACACTACTTACTGTTTTTAACGAGGAAAAATTCTTGGGAATTTTCCGAAAGTCCTCTCCTCACCTCAAGATTTTCCACACAAATTACTTTATAATCGTAATGTATGACGTTTGAAAGGTATTTATATAAAATTTCACTAAGAAAAAAAAACCCCATTTTCCAAAAAGTTACAAGGGAAAAACTCGGATCTTGTGAATTTTCCGAGATCCTCTCCTCGCCTCGTTTCCGGGTCAAGTTGTAAACATTAACCCTTTTTTCTGCTAATGCTCTTCAGAAAGACGCGCACTTAATTGCATTCTATTTATGAACCCTTCCCCAATCATAGGGTATTTATGCTCAGTCAATATCAAGTCCGTTTTGTTAGGGCGTTGCGATGCAAGAGGTAGGGTGCCGTTGAGTTACAAACACAATCTGGTTTAGATTTTTCTCTTAATGCCCGCACGGTAGTTATTCTAGGAGAGGTATGAATGTCGTAATATTTCATTTCCAACTCTCACTAAAATGCTGAGCTATTTTGCCTCAAATCAAGAGAGAAACCAATATTTCTTGACCAACGAAGCCGAACTCGGAATTGTCAGCGAGAGCAAGTGCATAAGGCCAGGGGAGATAACTCCAAATTGCTTAGCTTGCAACGATCTCAGTTCTGTTAAAAAATCCTTTCTTGTAAATTTGGAAGCATTTTTAATGGGGAGGCGAGCTGCAGAATCGTTACTGTGTCGGACAAAAAAATTAGCGGCATTTCTTCCAGCTCTTTACGTTCTGAGTTCAAATACCGCCGAGGTCAACTTTGTCTTTCATCCTTTCGGGGGCAATAAACTAAATTACCAGTCAAGTACTGCGGTCGATGTAATCGACCACCCTTTCCTCTAAAATTGCTGGCCTTGTGCCAAAACTTGAAACAATTCTTAGGGATTTAATGATTCCTTTAAAATAGAAACTAGAAGAAATCACGGCGGAGGTCGGGTGTTAGTAATCTGCCTAGCTTTGATTGTTAGTTACAGGGTAAGCGGTAAGGTCAAATGATAACGGTGGACCTTAAGAACTGAAACGGAGAATATTAAAATCCTGGCGATCTTTTGTCTCTAGTCGATTTCCGTAAAAATTTTTTTTTTACATATGGGCTTGCGGGAACTTTTGAAGTAATATACATACATATACACATACACCGAGTAAAAAATTTCAGTTATCTCTTTCTTTCACACACACTAACAGAAGCACTTCACTTACACAACATACTGTCTGTCTCCTACACCCCATCAAACACACACACATGTACATCAATGCTTGCCATGCACGGTAACTTCAAAAGAACTTCCCTCGTCATACAATCGCTTTCTCTTAGTCTCTTTCGCTCTCATTACTTCAAAAGTTCCCGCAAGCCCATAGGTAAAAAAAAAAAAAAATTTTTACGGAAATCGACGGAAAGGTCTACTAGAGACGAAAGATTGCCCTCCATTTATTGTACACTTTTGAAAATCTAATGTGAAACTGGTCAAGTGTATTCCTGTATTTTAAAATATAATTCTAAATAATTCTAATATATTCTCTGCATTTTAAACTTCGTTTCTTCTATTCCTCTACTTATTTGGATTAATAACGATTTTTCTACACACACACTCAGAGTATATTCTCTTCTACTCTAGGCACAAGGGCCGAAATTTTGGGGGATGGGTCCAGTCGATTAGATTGACCCAGTACGCAACTGCTACTTAATTTATCGACCCCGAAAGGATGAAAGGCAAAGTCGACCTCGGCGGAACACACAGTATATTAAATTAATAAAGTGATATGAGACGATGGTTGTTGTCGCAGGGCCTAACTCAACGTGAAGCAAATACCATCATGAACAATATCCAAGCTAAAATGGAGACTGCAAACCACTGGATTTGGTTAAAAGATGACGAGCAATGACTAGACGAATAGGATCTTTTCTTTTCAATGAAGCATAGTAGCTGGCTGACCAAAGCAAATGGGGCCTCATCTCAGTGAGAGGACCGGCGTGCAAAATGTACCTTCGAGAGGAAGTATTCGAATCTGCGCATTCTCCCTCCATAGGCCTGCTAGTGTTCGGTATGCGAAGCTTTCGATTTGTAGCACTTGTATGTGCGAGTTGTTTGCAAGTTATGTAACATTTAGAAAAATTATAAAGACACCATGGCAGATGGTGAGCACGGCGAATATAATAAACAATTTCAAGCTTATTACAAAAAGAAAAAAATAGTCTGGATCATTCAATAACGCAATGTTCTAGCAGAGTTCGATGATGGAGAAAGACGGACTGGAATGACATCTAAATATTCATCGTCATTAGACTTTCTGCACGAGATAAGATTTTTGCGCACAACTTGCAAATGCCAGTGTTAGCAATTGAAAGCTCTGCATACCGGATGCTAGTATACTTACGGGGTTATCAAAAGAGAAGGCACACCATTTCGGGGCCTTCCTCCCAATGACATTATTGCGCACCGGCCTCAAAGAGATGAGGCCACGCTTGCTAGATCAACTTGTTATTAAGTTTCGTTCAATATTCTTCCAGCCATTGCTCATCGTCTCTTTTTAACCGAATCTAGTTAAATCTTGCTTAATCCACTGTATAGAGACGAAAGCTTTTCGAAAAAATATATATCCAGGAACGTGGAATTCAGTTAAAGGAAAATTTCGATACATTCGTAGCCAGGTGATACCAGGTGAGCCGTTCTCATTCACCGAGCGTCTTTGACAAAACAAAAAATCCTAAGCGAAAGACAAAGAAAAATAAATTGTATTCTGATACCAACCTACCGGAGACCGACCTTGTTCAATGATACAAACTTCATTTAAAATTGATCTAAATTAAAACCTCTCATAAAAAATGTCGTTATTATTTTATATTCCAAACACCAGCATAATAATGACATTGTCGTTTCATTAATTTCTTCATTGTTTTCAAAATTAATTGAAATAAAGGCGATGTATTACAACATAGATTTAGCAACGAAAGGGTTCCATAAATATCGCCGTTATTTGAGAGCGTTTCTTGTATAATTTGATCGTACGTTGAGTGGTAAGTCATAAAAATTGTTGTTGTCTTAATGTTTTAAACTTTTTAGAAATTAAGGAGGACAAGAGATATGAAATTACACTGGAACTTTGGTAAACAATATCTATACAATGGGAATTTGACAACAAGGAATATTTTTTGCAATCGATAGGCGCAGCTTGCTTACCAACCACATGGTTCCGGGTTCAGTCCCACTGCGTGGCACCTTGGGCAAATGTCTTCTACTATAAGTCGTGGGCCGACCAGAGCTTTGTGAGAGGAATTGGTAGACGGAAACTGAAAGAAACCCGTCGTGTGTCTGTGTTTGTCCCCACCACCACCATCGCTTGACAACCGGTGCTGGTGTATTTACGTCCCCGTAACTTAGCGATTTGGCAAAAAGCCTTCATCAGGTATGTTGTGGACATTTCGAACCTGGGTCCTCATTCCTAAGGTATTTTTCGATGTTATTGTTGTTGTTGTTGTTGTTATTATTCAGGTTACTGCCTGGAATCGAACTCGGAATCTTGGGGTTAGTAGCCCGTGCTCTTAACCACTATACTATATGCTCCAGTGGTTCAGAGCATGGGCTATTAACCCCAAGATTCCGAGTTTGATTCCCGACAGTGACTTGAATAATAATATTAATAATAATAATAACATCGAAAAATACCTTAGGAATTAGAACCCAGGTTTGAAATTTCCCCAAGACACTTGATGAAGGCTGGAGGGTATATCAGCTGAAAATTTGTGTTAACGACAAACAAGATGAGGACAAATATCTGTCAAATGCAAATCATCATCATCATCATCATTATCATCGTTTAGCGTTCGCTTTCCATGCTGGCATGGGTTGGACGGTTCAACTGGGGTCTGGGAAGCCAGAAGGCTGCACCATGCCCAGTCTGATCTGGCAGTGTTTCTACGGTTGGATGCCCTTCCTAACACCAACCACTTCATGAGTGTAGTGAGTGCTTTCTACGTGCCACGGGCACGGCGGCCAATCGGGGCGGCGCTGGCAACGGCCACGTTCGGATGGTTCTCTTATGTACCACCGGCACTGGTGGCACATAATACTGTACATAATTCCTCATCTCTTAAATATAGATCTGTATAACCTTTATTTCAGAAGATAATAATGGCAGACCCTCAGCTTACTCAATAAATGAAGAGGCATGCTGTCATTGTGGTCATAAAGGCTGAGCATAGCGATTTAGATACTCTTTTACTTGTTTCAGTCATTTGACTGTGGCCATGCTGGAGCACCGTCTTCAGTCAAGCAAATCAACCCCAGGACTTATTCTTTGTAAGCCTAGTACTTATTCTATCGGCCTCTTTTGCCGAACTGCTAAGTTACAAGGACGTAAACACACCAGCATCGGTTGCCAAGTGATGTTGGGGGACAAACACAGGCACACAAACATATACACACACATAAACGCACACATATATATATATATATATGTGTATATATATATATTATATATATATATGTGTATATATATATATATATATGTGTATATATATATATATATATATATATATATATATATATGTGTATATATATATATATATATGTGTATATATATATATATATATATATATAAATATGTAGAAAAATACAAACTGGGACAAGAACGTAAAACATTTAGAAGACGATACAAAAAACACGGACGGGACATTCGAAGCCTTCAATCATCAGTCAAGAATCGGATCATCCTAGCAATTTCAGCCAGCCAAAATTGCTAGGATGATCCGGTTCTTGACTGAAGATTGAAGGCTTCGAATGTCCCTTCCGTGTTTTTTGTATCGTCTTGTAAATGTTTTACGTTCTTATCCCAGTTTGTATTTTTCTACATATTTATATATAGCGGCGTCCGTACCCTCGTTGGCCTTATGTAAGTATATATATATATATACATGCATATATACAACAGGCTTCTTTTAGTTTCCGTCTACCAAATCAAGATATATATATCTTGATTTTCAAAAGTTGTCAGATCCTTTGTCTACCTAATTTGTAAGGAGCTAGAGACTGAAGATGGAAATGTATCACCAGTATCAAAACATAAAAAGCATTCTAAACACTCTGAAATCATCAGAACACCGGAATTTATCCAACAAGTTCAACAGACCATTGATTACAATCCCAGAAAGTCCATGAGGTCAACTGCAAAAGATTTCCATGTGTCAGAAGGAACAGTCAGAAATGTTGTTCATGAAGACATCAGATACAAATCTCATATGATAAGGGAAGATCAGTTTGTCAGAAAAAGCAAAAGAAAATCACTACATAATGTCAGATTTTTAGATCTGAAAAATCCAACAGAAGATATGATTTGGTTTTTCTCAAACGAGAAAAATTTCAACCAAGATCAAAAAGTTAACAGAAGAAATGACAGATGGTTATGTACAGACCCTACTGAATTCCAAGTGTTATGCATACAAAATTTCTTGCAACTGTCATGGTTTTAGGGGTTGTCAGCAGTGAAGGACATGTGATGCCTCCTTACTTCTTTCCACAAGGCCTTAGACTTAAATCTGCTACCTACATTGAGGTCCTGGTAACAATTGTTAAGCCCTGAATAGACAGTATATTTAATGGAAGGCCATATGTGTTTCACTAAGACTGCACTATCACACATGGCTCTAGTAACACAAGAATGGATGGCTGAAAATTTCCATGATTACATAACCCTTAACATTTGGCCTCCTAATTCCCCTGCTCTCAATCCATTGGACTATTACATGTGGAGCGGCGTTGAGAGAGAGAGGTCAATGAACATGCTCATAATACCAAAGATTCTTTGAAAGCTGCCATAGTCAGAGTGATGTCCAAAATGAACCAGGACCACTTGAATTGAGCATGTAGATGATTTAGATCTCATACAGAAGCAATTGTTGACGCTGAAGGTTGCCTTATTGAATAACATTATAGAAAAGAAGGTTTATTTTTATTCTCATAGAATTTTTTGATAAAGTTATAGGTTTTTTTATAAATATAAATCTGTCCTCAAATATCTTACACACCTTGTATATATATATGGAATGGAAGCACTCCGTCGGTTACGACGATGAGGGTTCCGGTTGATCTGACCAACGGAACAGCCTGCTCGTGAAATTAACGTGTAAGTGGCTGAGCACTCCACAGACACGTGCACCCTTAACGTAGTTCTTCGGGGATATTCAACATGACACAGAGAGTGACAAAGCCGGCCTTTTGAAATACAGGTACAACAGAAACAGGAAGAAAGAGTGAGAGAAAGTTGTGGTGAAAGAGTACAGCAGGGATCACCACCATCCCCTGCCGGAGCCTCGTGGAGTTTTTAGGTGTTTTCGCTCAATAAACACTCACAACGCCCGGTCTGGGAATCGAAACTGCGATCCTACGACCGCAAGTCCGCTGCCCTAACCACTGGGCCATTGCGCCTCCACTATATATATATATCAGTTAAAAGAAAAAAAAAATGGAGATGAAGAATTTAACCATTATTATGATTTACAAATTGGTCATCTTCATTTCTTACAGCTGTTTCAATCAATACTCAACAATTCAATTACAAATTTCTACATTAAATTTGCGTTTATGTGACAGGAGCATAATTTCATCAGAGGACAAAAAAAAAAATGTACCTTTTCCTGTAGACTAAATATTACTGCTTATAATTTGTATCACTATCTTTCCTCAATCATCTCTATTTTTACTTCATTTATTTTACTTTATTCTTAATCATATTCTAATCAATTGGTAAACCCTTTACCTGAGCATATAATAATACAAATTACGGTTTATAAACTGTAATATTTAGTCTGCTGAAATGAATTCATAGGTCAGCATATAACATCTCAAGGTACCTCATTTTTTCTCTTTTCCTCTGATGAAATTATGCTCATGTCACATAAATGCAAATTTAATGCACAAATTTTTAATTAAATTATTGAGTATTAATTGAAATGGCTTAAGAAATGAAGATGATCAATTTGCTAATAATATATAATTGTTAACTTCCTTATTGCCATTTTTTCTTCTTTTAACTGGATATAAACTATATGCTTACTATATACCTACTGTTCTAAGGGAATTTCATTCCCCAACAATACTAGGTATTGAACCAGTATTTCCTTGGATATAACCATCCCTTCATGAGGTTAACATATTCTCTAAATTTATACATATATAAATGGCGGTGCCCCAGAATGGCCACAGCTCGTGAGCTGAAACTAAATGAAATAATAAAAAAAATTTTTTAATAAGTATATATATATATATATATATATATATCATCATCATCATCATCGTTTAGCGTCCGCCTTCCATGCTAGCATGGGTTGGATGGTTCAACTGGGGTCTGGGAAGCCAGAAGGCTGCACCAGGCCCAGTTTGATCTGGCAATGTTTCTACGGCTGGATGCCCTTTCTAATGCCAACCACTCCATGAGTGTAGTGGGTGCTTTTTACGTGCATAGCTACATATGCATAGCTACAGATGTGTACTCCCCCCAACTTTGTTGCCTCATAACTTCCAGAAAAATGGATACTTTTTAATGAAATATTCAACAAATACTGCTTAGATGCTGTGGATTCAGGATATTTAGGGATTTATCAGAACTAGATATGTTGTCTCCTCAGCAACACTCTAGAAACCTCTCAAGCATATTTTGTATTTACTTGTCCACCAATCACTTTGCAGACACATTTTTTGTGGTACAAGCACAAATAAGATTGCCACCCAGCAAAACTGAAAAGCCCTCACTAAGGGGGTGACATAAGATGGGTTAGGGTAGAAGAAACCACAGTATGATGGTGTGGGGGGAGCAGGAAACTGATTTGGATGAGAAGATTGTACAGGAGGAAGATATGTGACAACTGAGAGGACAGATTAGTGGAAGAGGAGACAGCAAATAGGAAAAGAAGGAAGAGTAGTGATGAGAGATATTACGAGTGATGGATTTCAATAACAACTGATGTGGGTAGTCATGTATCTCCTCCACACCGAGGCATCTGTTTCTGTCTGTCTATTCATAATTTAACCTCTCATCATCTGGCACAAAACCACCTCCCTCAATACTACTTCTACTCAGAGGGGTTTTGTCTTGCTGCTGCTGCTGCTGCAATGTAAAAAGCACCCAGTATACTCAGAGAAATAACTGGAGTTGGCTGTGTGGTTAGGGAGCTTGCTTCCTAGCTACATGGTTTCGGGTTCAGTCCCACTGCGTGGCACTTTGGGTAGGTGTCTTCTGCTATAGCCCCGAGCCGACCGGAGCTTTGTGATTGAATTCGGTAGGTGGAAGTTACTGCCGTGTGTGTATGTATGTGTATAGCTGCTCAGTGCCTCTCCGAAAGAGAGAGAGGAAAGGCATCTGGTCACAGAAACCCTGCCAGAGCAGACACTGAAGCGTTTGGCACAATCTTCTGATTTTCCAGTTCCTGTCAAACCATCCAACCCATGCTAACATGGAAGGAGGACATTAAAAGACAATTGGAAGAACTCCGTCGGTTACGACGACGAGGGTTCCGGTTGATCCGAATCAACGGAACAGCCTGCTCGTGAAATTAACGTGTAAGTGGCTGAGCACTCCACAGACACGTGTACCCTTAATGTAGTTCTCGGGGATATTCAGCGTGACAGAGAGTGACAAGGCCGGCCCTTTGAAATACAGGTACAACAGAAACAGGAAGTAAGAGTGAGAGAAAGTTGTGGTGAAAGAGTACAGCAGGGATCACCACCATCCCCTGCCGGAGACTCGTGGAGCTTTAGGTGTTTTCACTCAATAAACACTCACAACGCCCGGTCTGGGAATCGAAACCGCGATCCTATGACCGCGAGTCCGCTGCCCTAACCACTGGGCCATTGCGCCTCCACATTAAAAGACAATGATGATGATGATGGAACAGAAGGAGTGAAGGCAAGTAGCCCCAAAATGCTGATGATTGGATATGAATAGATCTGATGCAATCCCTCATTACACAGGCATCATGATGGGAGAAAGAGAGAGCTAGAATGATAAGGAAGGTGATATGAGAGGGGGACTGAATAACGATCGATCCTGTGTCACCCCTCATTACACAAGTGGTGTAGTACAGTGAATAGGGGCACAGGTGAAAAAGATGAGAGGACATCGAAGAGAGAAGAGAAGGGGAAGCATATGAACACTCAACAAGGAAAATAATAATAATAAGAGATAGAAACTGTAGAACTATGTTATACTAGCAGTATCGCCCGGCGTTGCTCGGGTTTGTAAGGGAAATAACTATAAAGCATTTTTAGAGAGTTATAGCCAAAAAATAGCAAAAAAATGCATTAAAAATGGAAAAAATATGATGGTGAATTTTTTTTAAATCGTTGACTCATCGTAGACATTTTTAGAGAATTACTTCCCTTATATTAAAAAAAATATACATTAAAATGGAAAAAAATGATGGTAAATTTTTTTTTAAATCGTAGACTCATCGTAGACGTGCGCTAATACCCAGAAGGGCTCGATATGAATCACGACTATAAGATACCCGGTTTTGGTTAAACTACACCGCAAAATGTGGGAGTAGTTAGGAATCTAAATCAGAGTAGACAGACACACAACCTTACTTTTATATATAAAGACTAGCAGTATCGCCCGGCGTTGCTCGGGTTTGTAAGGGAAATAACTATATAAGCATTTTTAGAGAGTTACTTCCCTTATAGATGTCAATTCGGGCTTTCTTAGCCATTTCTGTTTTGGTGTCTTCAAGCCATGGAGTCGTTGTTCTAAAAGAACGCTGGTCTCCTTGACAACGCTTTACGATGTTGATTTCCTTACACTCCCTTCCCCACAGCTTCACGAGGGAGGGAAGAAGGGGGAGAAGCAAACAGGTGCAGGTGTGACCATGGACGCCAACTCCGCCGCCATCGACACACGAAAATTTATGCATTAAAATGGAATAAAAAAATGATGTTAAATTATTTTTAAAATCGTAGACTCATGCTAATACCCAGACGGGCTCGATATGAATCACGACTATAAGATACCCGGTTTTGGTTAAACTGCACCGCAAAATGTGGGAGTAGTTAGGAATCTAAATCGTAGGAGACAGACAGCACACAACCTCACTTTTATATATAAAGATATCTAGCTGTAGCAACATTTTAACATTTGTTTCGCCATACTTGCACTGGCTTTTTTCTCCAGGACTATCACCAATCAACCGACTCCTTTGACATTCTCTTCATGTGACTCAGCATCCTGAGATCTGTCTTCAGCACTTCCTTTTTCTGTCTTCCTAGATTTACCCCTTCTACAGCATCAATTCACTTTCAAACATTCAGCATTTCTTGTACAGCTCCCGACCTTCATAAACATCACGGGCCTATACGATGCTCTCTCTAACCCCATTTGGGTCCTATTTATGTATCACATATATTTTTAATAATACTTCAGGTATTTTTTTTTTTCAAAGAAATTTTGAAAAGATCAATGACTAATCATTCCTGAATGACCCCCTCACCCTCCAAAGCATTCAACATCACTCATTAACTCATTCTTTTCCTCTCATCTACCAATTACTATCACGGAAAATAAAATGCCTTATTTTAAAAAAAAAAATTTCTAAGTGATGCAACAACTGTAGCTAAAGAGACTTGCCAGTCCGCCTCATGGTCCCGGCCCACAAAATGGAAAAGGTGTTGCCCCAGAGGATGGCAAGGGAGATGTGCAAAAACAGTCACTCTGACTCACAGGGCACTCACTTGTGGATAGCCATCTCTGCCTTGGTAGCAGTGACCACAGATGTAGTACAGGGGCCATCAACGTTAGGCCTCCACTTGTACACTCTGCTTCATTGCCCTTCTATCCAGTTTTTCTCATCTCGTGTAAATTCCATCTTTTATGCATACTTCAGCAGAGCATGCTCATTTAATTTCTCTCAAGTCTTTGCA
This sequence comes from Octopus sinensis, assembly GCF_006345805.1. Lineage (NCBI taxonomy): Eukaryota > Metazoa > Mollusca > Cephalopoda > Octopoda > Octopodidae > Octopus > Octopus sinensis. The sequence continues at coordinate 3,389,206 of NC_043021.1, forward strand.
AATATTCTGCCTCAGAAGCTGTAATTTCTACAAAAAAATAATCTTTCATCTTTTATTTATTTCATTCATTGAACCACGGCTTTGCTTGGGCATCACCTTGAAGGGTTTAGTCGAATAAATCAACCCCATACTTTTATGGGGAGAAACATATATTTAGTCTATTTTTCTTTCTTTTTCACAGATTAAGAAAACCAATAAACTACTAATTACAAAAGTTTAGAAAATTTGAAATTCTGAATTGAACCAACCATGGGTCAACTGGCAAACCATTATCAGGTAGGGCCTTCACAGAAACTTACTGCTGCAATTGGCAAACGTAAGGACTCTAAAGCATGTGGAGGAAGAACTGTGAATCCATTTATAGTGAAAGCTCTTATTTCCAAAATGGAACGTCAAGGAAAAATTGAACAGTATACATTAAAGAAACGAATAAATAATAATAGTTTGAGTCTGGAGAAAAGATATACAGAACTTTTCCCAAAACTACCAGAATATAAGGATATGACAACTGAAAGACAGAAGCCTTTTAGTAAAACACTTTTCAAACGATTAGCACAAGTGTTAGTGGCTTTTTATCATCTTCTTCATAAAAAAAAAGTAACCAAAGTGTCCTTTTCCGAGATGCCATTTCCACGCAAACTGACAAGAGAATTTTCCATGCAACTATTTGAAAAGAAAAAGCCTCGTTCTATAGAAAGTGAAATACATGATGCTCAGAATCAGTGGCATGCAGCAATGAATATTGCAGCTCTTATGGCCAAGATGAGAGGAGACACACTGCTTACAGAAAGTGTAGCATCAACTACTGAAGATCTCTCTTTCAATCCTGGGTTTTTCAAAGTAGATAGAGAGACAACAATACTAAGCGAAGAAGCTCAAAATATTCTGAGACGCATTCCAGAGAGAAGAACTCCTGAAGATGTAAAAATAGTTATCAACTGTCTTCAGAATGCTGGCCTTGCCTGTTTCTGCAACTACCCAGATGAAATTCAGAAGATGATTGCCAAAATAGCAGGCTATATGGTGGTGACACCTAAACGTGTAATCATTCGGCAAGGAATACGTGCTGAACACTTCTACTTCATTATTGGAGGTCGAGTGATGCTCTCAGAGAAAGATTATAAAATAGATGGGACAGAAACAGAAAAGACAACATTCTTACAGCCAGGTTCAAGTTTTGGAGAACAAGATATGGTAAACCACACACTTCGAAGATTTAGTGCTATCAGTGTCAACACAGTTCAGTTACTCACCATTGAACGGGAAGATATGCTAATGGAGTTCACAACTTATAAAGTTGACAAACAAGTACCAGACCATATTAAATTCCTTGCACATTGTAAATTTTTGCAATTCTGGCCAGTCGAGCGTTTAAGAAACAATTTGGAGCACTGTTTTGTATATTTTTTTAAAAGAGATGAATTGGTACTTGAAGATAGTCACAATACAGATTGGATTTATATAATGAAAAAGGGTATATGTAAGGTCGTCAAAAGATTAAAAAAACCACAAACACAACGTGTTAATATTGCCAATAATAGACTGAAATTCGTCTCAAATCCCAATTTTGAACAAATATTTAAATTACCACTAAAAAAAGCATATACAAATGCCAGGGTTTTAGATAACATAGAAGTTATTGATCCATTTGCAGACGATGGAGAGTTTTCTAAAATAGTTTCAAGCATTCCTTCAACTGATAGATTATGCAACAAAACGAAGCAGGTAAATAACGATAACAATTATGTAAATGTGCAAATTGATTTGCTTAAATGTAGAGATGTTTTTGGTCTGGACACATTGGTTTTTGATGAATATTACATACTTCCAGCCACTGATAGTGTTAGCCTAGTCAGTGGTGGGGCAGAAATAGTGTTGCTGTCAAAGAAATTCTTCATAAAAAATGCTTCTGAACTAGTGAAATGGCAGGTACGCAAACAAGCAAATAGCTATCCTAGTAACAATGACCTTGTTGTCAAACTAGAAAGTCAACAAATGTGGAATGATTATAAAAAGAGTGTAATGTCAGAACTAGTGAGTGGAAAATTAAAACAAAGACCAAAAAGATGGAAATAAGTTCTAATCATTATTTAAAGTCATTAATTTTGAATGAGAGGAACAAGAAATTAATTCTGAAGAGAGAAGATATTTCCATTGTTTATCAAAGAAGAAATCAGAAAGTGATATGGAAAGATAAATCTGAAACAAAGGGAGAATGAATATCAAGTCAAACGAGAAATGATGGCATGAAATTCTTCTTTGTTGAAATCAGTTCTAACTTCTTAAAAATGGTTTATAATAAAACTTTTCTCTTGAATGCCAATCTGTTTTTCCTTAAAACACCTTTATGTTGTTTCGTGGCTTTATTACTGTTTAACCTTCAAATGGTCCTTTTGTTGTGAACTCTTAAGTGGGTGCTAGGTGTTTAGAGAGGTTATGTGCCTATACGATAATCTATCTAACTCCATATGTCCTTGTTATGTATCACATATATTTTTAATAATACTTCAGGTATTTTTTTTTTTCAAAGAAATTTTGAAAAGATCAATGACTAATCATTCCTGAATGATTCCCCCCCACCCTAAGCATTCAACATCACTCATTAACTCATTCTTTTCCTCTCATCTACCAATTACTATCACGGAAAATAAAATGCCTTATTTAAAAAAAAAAAATTTCTATGTGATGCAACAACTGTAGCTAAAGAGACTTGCCAAAATGGAAAAGGTGTTGCCCCAGAGGATGGAAAGGGAGATGTGCAAAAAAAGTCACTCTGACTCACAGGGCACTCACTTGTGGATAGCCATCTCTGCCTTGGTAGCAGTGACCACAGATGTAGTACAGGGGCCATCAACGTTAGGCCTCAACTTGTACACTCTGCTTCATTGCCCTTCTATCCAGTTTTTTTCATCTCGTGTAAATTCCATCTTTTATGCATACTTCAGCAGAGCATGCTCATTTAATTTCTCTCAAGTCTTTGCAAATATTCTGCCCTCAGAAGCTGTAATTTCTACAAAAAAATAATCTTTCATCTTTTATTTATTTCATTCATTGAACCACGGCTTTGCTTGGGCATCACCTTGAAGGGTTTAGTCGAATAAATCAACCCCATACTTTTATGGGGAGAAACATATATTTAGTCTATTTTTCTTTCTTTTTCACAGATTAAGAAAACCAATAAACTACTAATTACAAAAGTTTAGAAAATTTGAAATTCTGAATTGAACCAACCATGGGTCAACTGACAAACAATTATGAGTTAGGGCCTTCACAGAAACTTATTGCTGCACTTGGCAAACAAGAGGACAGTATGGAATGTGTAGGAACAACTGTGAATCCATTTATAGTGAAAGCTCTTATTTCGAAAATGGAACGTCAAGGAAAAATTGAACAGTATACATTAAAGAAACGAATAAATAATAATAGTTTGAGTCTGAAGAAAAGATATACAGAACTTTTCCCAAAACTACCAGAATATAAGGATATGACAACTAAAAGAGAGAAGCCTTTTAGTAAAACGCTTTTCAAACGATTAGCACAAGTGTTAGTGGCTTTTTATTGTCTTTTTCATAAAAAAAAAGTAACCAAAGGGTCCTTTCCTGAGATGCCATTTCTACGCAAACAGAAAGGAGAAAGTTCCACACTACTATTTGAAAAGAGAAGGGTTCGGTCAGATGAAGGTGAAATACACGATGCTCAGAATCAGTGGCATGCAGCAATGAATATTGCAGCACTTATGGAAAAGATTAAAGGAGACACACTGTTTACAGAAAGTGTAGGATCAACTACTGAAGATCTCTCTTTCAATCCTAGTTTTTTCAAAGTAGATAGAGAGACAACAATACTAAGCGAAGAAGCTCAAAATATTCTGAGACACATTCCAGAGAGAAGAACTCCTGAAGATGTAAAAATAGTTATCAACTGTCTTCAGAATGCTGGCCTTGCCTGTTTCTGCAACTACCCAGATGAAATTCAGAAGATGATTGCCAAAATAGCAGGCTATATGGTGGTGACACCTAAACGTGTAATCATTCGGCAAGGAATACGTGCTGAACACTTCTACTTCATTATTGGAGGTCGAGTGATGCTCTCAGAGAAAGATTATAAAATAGATGGGACAGAAACAGAAAAGACAACGATCTTACAGCCAGGGACAAGTTTTGGAGAACAAGATATGGTAAACCACACACTTCGAAGATTTAGTGCTATCAGTGTCAACACAGTTCAGTTACTCACCGTTGAACGGGAAGATATGCTAAGGGGATTCATAAGTTATAAAGTTGACAAACAAGTACCAAACCATATTAAATTCCTTGCACATTGTAAATTTTTGCAATTCTGGCCAGTCGACCATTTAGGAAACAATTTGGAGCACTGTTTTGTATATTTTTTTAAAAGAGATGTAGTGGTACTTGAAGACAGTCACAATACAGATTGGATTTATATAATGAAAAAGGGTATATGTAGGGTCGTCAAAAGATTAAAAAAACCACAAACACAACGTGTTAATATTGCCAATAATAGACTGAAATTCTTCACAAATACCAATTCTGAACAAAACTTTAAATTACCACTGAGAAAATCATATACAAATGCCAGGGTTTTACATAGCATAGATGTTGCAGACAGTGTGGTTTTTCCTAAAATAGCTTCAAGCATTCCTTCAACTGATAGATTATGCAACAAAACGAAGCAGGTATATAACGATAACAATTATGTAAATGTGCAAATTGATTTGCTTAAACGTAGAGATGTTTTTGGTCTGGACACATTGGTTTTCGACGAATATTTCATACTTCCAGCCACTGATAGTGTTAGCCTAGTCAGTGGTGGGGCAGAAATAGTGTTGCTGTCAAAGAAATTCTTCATAAAACATGCTTCTGAACTAGTGAAATGGCAGGTACGCAAACAAGCAAATAGCTATCCTAATAAAACTGACCTTGACGTCAAACTGGAAAGTCAACAAATGTGGAATGATTATAAAAAGAGTGTAATGTCAGAACTAGTGAGTGGGAAAAAAAAACAAAGACCAAAAAGATGGAAATAAGTTCTAATCATTATTTAAAGTCATTGATTTTGAAGAGAGAAGATATTTCCATTGTTTATCAAAGAAGAAATCAGAAAGTGATATGGAAAGATAAATCTGAAACAAAGGGAGAATGAATATCAAGTCAAACGAGAAATGATGGCATGAAATTCTTCTTTGTTGAAATCAGTTCTAACTTCTTAAAAATGGTTTATAATAAAACTTTTCTCTTGAATGCCAATCTGTTTTTCCTTAAAACACCTTTATGTTGTTTCGTGGCTTTATTACTGTTTAACCTTCAAATGGTCCTTTTGTTGTGAACTCTTAAGAGGGTGCCAGGTGTTTAGAGAGGTTGTGGTTTTTCTTAGAAATAAAATATTTAAGCTTGATTTAGTATTTATATTCTAAACACATTTAAAAATATTTTACTTGTTTCAGACTGCGGCCATGCTGGGGCATCACCTTGAAGAAATTTTAGTCAAATAAATCAACCCTAATACTTATTTTGATTTTTTTAAAGCTAGGTATTTATTCTATAAGTCTCTATTGCTGAACTGCTGAGTTATGGGGATGTAAACACACCAACACTGGTTGTCAAGCAGTGGTGGTGGACAAACAGACAAAAAGATACATACATAAATAAACACACACAACAGGCTTCTTTCAGTTTCCATCAACCAAATTCACTGACAAGGTTTTGGTTGGCCTGGGGCCCAACCATGTGGTTGGGAAGCAAACTTCTGACCACGTAGCCATGCCTACATCATCATCATCATTTAGCGTCCGCTTTCCATGCTAGCATGGGTTGGACGGTTCAACTGGGGTCTGTGAAGCTGGAAGGCTTCATCAGGCCCAGTCAGATCTGGCAGTGTTTCTACGGCTGGATGCCCTTCCTAACACCAACCACTCCGTGAGTGTAGTGGGTACTTTTTACGTGCCACCCGCACAGGTGCCAGATGGAGCTGGCAAACGGCCACGAACGGATGGTGCTTTTACGTGTCACCGGCACGGGGGCCAGGCGAGGCTGGCAATGGACACGAACGGATGGTGCTTTTACGTGCCACCAACACGGGGGCCAGACCTACATCATATTCAAAATATTTCATTAGTTATGAATTTCATGTTTCAGTAACAATGTTTATTATGTGTGAAACTTACAACTAGAGAAACAGATGTGACATGAAAAAGACGAACCTCCACGGAAGCAATCAGTGTCAAGAGGTCATGGTGTCAAGAGGTCATGGTGTCAAGAGGTTATGGTGTCAAGGTTTGTTCTAGTTCTTTAGACAGTCAGCCATCAACACATCACAAGACAATGGAACAGACAGTTCAAAAACATGGGAGGTTGGTCAAATAAAGTAACGACTCCCGAATGTCCTTCCAAGGCTATGTGATTAAAAAAAATAGATTCAACTTTTATCGGACAAGTGAATTAAGAATTTGAAGAAAATTATTGAAATTTCACCAATTTTGCAAAATGTCCCCTATTAGCTATGCCACTTATAACAGCACATCACCGCATCCACCATTTGTTGGTGATACCCTACTCCTAGTGGATGATGATATTTTAGGTACTGAATTAGCTGAGTTATTAGAGGAGTAGAACAAAGTGCTTTAGAGTATTTATAACAACCCTTCGGCCCACTGATCTAATTGGATGGTCATTGCTGACGAGGGGTTTTACTAGGTTGGAGTGTAAATCATACCTGAAGCCTATTTTAGTTGCCTTTTACAACACTCAGAGGAAATGTGGAGTCTATTCTTTGGCATGGCAATTCCTGGCACAATACAAGAGCAACATGAAATGAACTGTTTTGCTCAAGAATACAAGCTGCCTGGTCCAGGAATTGAACCCATGATCTGATGATTGTGAGTGCAACACCTAAAATACTAGCCCACATGCCTGAAGGAAGGGTCCAAATGGTGAAGACCTGAGTAAAATAGGCATAAAAGGGGTCCATAGGTGAAAAATGGTTGAGAAACACTGGACTAAACCCTTCAAGGCAGTGCCCCAGCATGGCAGCAGTCTGAAATAAGTAAAAGATAAAAAGATTAGATAGGTCCCTTACCAAGTTGGGTAGCTGTGAGTTTTTGTTAAGTAGCGATTAGGGTTAGGGTTAGTGAAACACAAATACATCCAATAGGTTTCTTTTAGTTTCCATTTACCAAATACACTCACATGGCTTTAGTCAACTCAAAACTACAAGAGAAGACATTTGACCAAGATGCAATGCAGAGGAATTGAACCCAGAACAATGTGGTTGGGAAGTAATCTTCTTAACTGCAGCAACACTGTGCCAAATTTTTATGGTAAGGACCCACCAAGACAAGTGAAGCTGTAGTCATGACAACATAAACCAAATTAGAAAGATGGAACGGGCTGGGCATGTGTAAGCTGCAAGATGAAACGTATATTGGTTTCAAATTTTGGCACGGGCCCAGCAAGTTTGACAGAAGGGATAAGTCAACTGCATCGCCACTGGTGCTTATTTTATCAACCCTGGCAGAATTGGAACTCAGAAACTGCGTGTCACTTTGGGTAGGTGTCTTCTGCTATAGCCCCGAGCCGACCGAAGCTTTGTGATTGAATTCGGCAGGCGGAAGTTACTGCCGTGTGTGTAGGTGCTTGTGCCTCTCTGAAAGAGAGAGAGGGAATGCCAAGACGGATGAAATGCTGCTAAGTAATGACCCACCAAGCCAAGTGAAACTGTAGTCGTGGCCGATACCAGTGTTACGTAACAGGCACCTGTGCCAGTGGCACATAAAAAAAGCACCCTTCGAATTTTGGGCCTCGCAGAGGTGATAAGTGACCAAAACCTCAGGCAATATGCTGCACTTGAGAACACCCACCAAGTCAAGGGAAATCATAGCCATGGCTGATGCTGGTGTCATGTAACAGGCACCTGTGCTGATGGCACATGAAAGGCATGCACCCATTACACTCTTGGAGTGGTTGGCATTAGGAAAGGCATCCAGCTGTAGAAACTATGCCAAATCAGATTGGAACCTGGTGCAGCTCTCCAGCTTACCAGTTTCAGTCAAACTATCTAACCCATGCCAGCATGGAAAGCAGATGAAGATGATGCTGATGATGATGATGATGATGATATACTCAGTGAAATGACTTCAATACATGTTTATCAAACTGAGAGTGATTTAGATTAGAAAATATAGATGAACCAACTAAATAATCTGGTATTATATCATTTGTCCTTCTCTACTGAAATTTTTGGGCAAATGATAGAAAGGTTAAAAAAAAAAAAAAATCAAAACTTTTAATTTACAATTGGATTCCCATAAAAATTTATTCATTTTTTAAAGATGTTGTTGTTGTGTTATTATTTAAGTTGTAAAATACTTGAGTGGGTGAGGAGTTGTTGTTTTTGTATTTTGAGGCAGCGATTGGTGGCTCGGAATATATCTTCCAAAATCACCAAGGCAGCCAATAAACAACTAATGATCAAGAAAAAAAAAAAAAAAAGACCCAGAATGACTTATGTCTGTCACAGAAGAGAGTGTCAGCAAATGAAGGGAGTGGGGTATGATGAAGGAGATAAAGATAGACAACACGAGAGGTAAAAACATACAAGAGGTAGAGCACCCGCCTCAATGGCCCCCTAAGATGGATATTGCCAAACATCTGTTGATATCTGCTCAGTCTGAATCACTTTGTTCACCCGCTTTAATTTAAAATTACGACACAGACTCAGTATTTGAATCTTCAGTTCATATTTGTCCGACTCATTTTTTATCTGCCTCAACTCTTCCCCTACAATTTTGCCAAACATTTCATCGACGTCGACCTGGACAGACGATGGCGTGGGATCTTTGAACTCATTAAATATATCGTCGCACGTGTTGAGAACTTGTACGCTACGAGTTTCAATGTGGTTGGCTGACTTGGACTTTTTGGGTTTGTCACTGTTCGTCGGTGACAGCGACCGCTTAATGAAGAGTGTGTGTGGCATTAACGAAAAGTCATCAATGTTTGGGTTCGGTTGTGCTTCATGCGTAAGACGTGGTGAGTCCTGACTCACATTGGAAGCATCTCCATTCCAACAGTCAGAATCTCTGTTTTGGAGGTAGCTGTGTTCATCAGGCCAGCTGGTGACAGATTCATCCATTTCTCCTTGGTCCAAAGGATTCACAACATGTGCCGGAATATTCGCCTGGAATGTTAAAAACAAGAGAATATAAGAGTCAGTAAGGTGAAGACTGGGGAGGAGAAAAATGACAAAACTCAGACCTTTGTCACAGGCAATGCCTTGTCATCTTCGGCTTCATCATTTAACCCTTTAGCATTCAGAAACCTGGACGTTATCAAAGAAGCTTGGGAGGCGGTTGGATGGAACCTACACTCGCCTCCTTATGAGAGCTCAAAATCTCTCGTGGAGGCGCCATCCAACCAAAATGCAAATATATGGGAAACTACCACCTGTGTCATCTCTTGTGAAAGGTAGGAGAGTCCAGTTTGCTGGACATTGTTGTAGAGCTGAAAACGAGGTAATTTCTACTCTTCTCCTCTGGAAGCCATCTACTCGCAATACCAGAGGGCGTACACTCTCCTACCCTGATGTAATCTCCAGGGATACAGGCATCCAGCAACAGGACCTCCGTAATGCTATGATGGACCGTGAAGTCTGGCGTAACATAGTAAATTCCATTGTCTCGACCACGGTCGAACAATAATGATGATTAGCATTCAGATTATTCTGTCAAAGGTAACACTTTTTCATTCAAACTGTTTTTAATTAATCCTGCATTATTTTGCAGCTTTGAAATTTTGATGACGTGACTGCATATTTTATAATGGCATTGAAGGGTAGGTATGATAGACTTGATCTGGATGGTTAGAACATAAAACATGAAGCATATTTGGGCCGGACATAGCCAGTTTAAATGCTAAAGGGTTAATGTTTATTTTTCCATGTTTGTATGGGTCAGACAAAATTTGTTGAAACAGATTTTTTTTTTTGAAGTTGGATGCCTGGCCTCTTGCCAACAGTTACTTGTTTCCATGCAAGGGGATATTTCATTGTGTGTGTGGTGTCTGTGAATGTTTATATTGCGGATTGTACATGAAAAAAGCACTGAGCTATATAGACAACCTTGTTTGTCAACAAAATCGTCCACTAACTCTGCCTTTTCAAATATTAGTGGAATGAAAATCCCTTACTAGGTGCAGGAGTGGCTGTGTGGTAAGTAGCTTGCTAACCAACCACATGGTTCAGGGTTCAGTCCCACTGCGTGGCACCTTGGGCAAGTGTCTTCTACTATAGCCCCGGGCCAACCAATGCCTTGTGAGTGGATTTGGTAGACGGAAAACTGAAAGAAGCCCGTCGTATATATGTATATATATATGTGTGTGTGTGTTTGTGTGTCTGTGTTTGTCCCCCTAGCATTGCTTGACAACCGATGCTGGCGTGTTTATGTCCCTGTCACTTAGCGGTTCGGCAAAAGAGACCGATAGAATAAGTACTGGGCTTACAAAGAATAAGTCCCGGGGGTCGATTTGCTCGGGCCACAGTCAAATGACTGAAACAAGTAAAAGAGTAAAAAGAGTAAGAGTACTTGAAAATCATACCAGGGCATCCAGCAGTAAAAACAATACTTCAATAACATGTATTTCTTCTAAGCCATGTTATTAGCACAGAGGAGTAGATGTAAAGCAAATAAACAAAATAACTGAACTTGACCTCAGCCCTGCTTCCTGGTTCTCCTTCAGTTACAATAATGAGTATTCCAGTTGATTCAATTAATGGAATAGCCTGCTCGTGAAATTAACGTGCAAGTGGCAGAGCACTCCACAGACACACGTACCCTTAAAGGGCAGTTCTCAAGGAGATTCAGCATACATATTGAATGTGACAAGGCTGACCCTTTGAAATACAGGTACTACTCATTTTTGCCAGCTGAGTGGACTGGAGTAACATGAAATAAAGTGTCTTGCTCAAGGACACAACGCGCCACCAGGAATCGAACTGACAACCTTATGATCGAATACCGTAATCATTAAGCCACGTGCCTCCAGTATCTTACAGTTAATAGAAAAATCACAACAGCAAAGTGGAAAAGCCTAACAATAGTTGTTATGATAAAAGTGCATCCAATGCATTTTGTGAAGTGGTGGATAAATGAAGGGAGACACCATAGAGTTGAGAGTACTTTTTGGCAGGGATACAATAGCCTCTCCAGCACTGGTGCTATGGAAAGAATATTTGCCCAGTACGCTCTACAATGGCTAATGAACGTACAGAGAATGTAGGGTTCAGGAGTATGCTTTGGTGTTTTCTTGTCAAGAACACTAACACCTCTCTAGTGCCGATGTGTGATGACAAAATGCACCCTGTACACTCTGTAGAGTGGTTGACATTAGTAAAAGGCATCCAGCCATAGAATGTAGCAACCATGCCAAATGAAAATAGACAAAAGAGGCATGGTCCCAGGTCACACGTAGGAGGGCAGCAACCCAAACAAGGACTCAGACTTTGATGACCTTTTCAACACATGCCAGCATGGTAAATGGATGTAAGATGATGAGTGATGTATACAAGCATACAGGGAGTTCAGGCTAAATATGATTATTTTTTTTCTTTTTCTCCTTTTTTCAGGAACAACTTGATATATTGGTGAACAGTCGACAGCATTGGAGAGCATAAAGATTTAAGTTGTAGTTGAGAAAAAGTTAACTGACATGGTGGACTGGAAACCATCTAAATATTAGAAAAGAGGTACCTATGTCATGATGATTGATGCTGGGTATTAAAATGCCAACATCATGACTGCTGCTCAGTACTCTGTGAACACCATACATAGATACATACACACACACATTCACAGATATGCAAGCATGGAAAAGCAGATGCTAAATGATGGTATATACTCAAAGAGTCCAGAAGCTGACTACCCGCATGGTTCTTGGTCTCAAGCATTTGTCTTATGAAGAAAGGCTGAAGACACTCGACCTTTATTCTCTAGAAAAACGACGACACTGTAGTGATCTCATTCTTGCTCACATCATAAGCGGAAAGTGTAACCTCTCGAAAGAGCTGTTCTTCACTCCTGCTCCAGAGTGTCGGCTGCGGGGTCACTCTGAAAAGATCTATCTGCGACGATTTCATCTCAATCGAAGGAGAGGGGCTTTCTCCGTCCGGGGTGCGGATCCGTGGAATAAGCTGCCGGACGAGATAGTGAAGATGCCGACGACTGCTCGGTTCAAAGTCTCCCTTGACCACAAATAGCCCGAACTCTTTGCATGAACACCACCTTGTACATAACTCCATGTCCCCCTACATGGCCTTGTTTTTGAGCCAAAAAATTAACTTAACTTAACTAACTTATGTGTACATACACCCAAACTCACACACACATGACAATGAGAGAGATACTATTTATTATCCTAGACCTAAAAGAACAGAACATAACAAAACAGGGTAACACTAACCATTTTAATCCTTGGGTGCCTTGGGTGGTAGGTACCTTGTAGAAAGTCATTTAAAGGCTTAAATAACCACCAAGTTGGGGTGTAGATTTCATCGACACTGGCACCACTTCGGATACTCTCTTGGATTTTTCTTGTCTCCCGAGCATAGTTTGATTTCAGGGTATTCCACCGTTTTTGGACTAACTCACCTGGAAGTTGAGAGAAAAAGAAAACAAATATCCAAATAGTGAATTTTGAAAATAGAAGCAATACAACAACACTAATAGATACTGACATGAAACTTTAAATATTTCCAAATGGGTTTGACATTTCATGGTACAATGACATTGTATATACAGAGCTGTTACTGGGAGGGGTAGAGTGGTAGACATATTCTGTTAATTTAGTAAAGTTTTTTTCTCTTTTGAGGGATCTATGTGGCTACCTACCTCTAATAAGGGAGAGAAAAGGGAAAAAGATGAATAGAAACTGCAAGAGATAGATAATGGCAATGAAGAGCCCAGGTGACCCCACAAGGTGCAAAGTGAGTAAAAGTTGGTGGGTGGGCAGTTTGCAAGACTGTATGGGAAAAAGAATGATGGGGAAGCAAACTGCCAAAATGGGTAGGGTTGAAGAGGGGATGAGCAAAGGACCATGGGCTGGAGGAAGACAGATGGATGCAAAAGAGAGTAAGGAAGAGCAGCAGGAGTAGTAAAGGTGATACAGTTGCCAAGGAAGAAGACAAGGAGAGAGAGAGGGATGGCATGATTGGGTAGTCTGAAAGAACTGAGGTGGGAGGGAAGAAGAAGCAGGCACAATGCATGAAAGGAGAGTGCGAGTTACTGTAACATGGGTGGCAAGTACAAAACAACACTTCCAGAACTCAGTTTTGCTGAGGAGGACAAGTCCTTTTGAAAATCTCACATCACCAGAAATCCTAGTCATTTGTCATCCATTCCAATCAATATCCTCATCACTTAACATCTGCCTTCCATGCTGGCATGGGTGGGACGGTTTGACAAGAGCTGGCCAGGCACAAGCCTGCACCAGACTTTTGTAACTTTTGGCAGGATTTTTACAGCTGGATGCCCTTCCTAACTGAAACCACTCAGCAGAGTGAACTTAGGGCTCTTTACATGGCACAAGCACAGGCGAGGTCAGTTTTGGCAAGGTTTTTACAGCAGGGCGCCCTTCTAAATGCCACCCACTTTACAGTGAGGACTGGGTGCTTTTAAGTGGCACCTGCACTGACAGGGTCCCCAAGCACTTGCAAGACAACAAATAAAAAAAAAACTACATAGATGTAGAATCAAAGAAAACCTAATTCATACTAAGAAACTTTTGAAGATAAAGAATTAAAGCGTAACAAGTGCCAGATCACACATTTATTTAACTGTTCAAAGTGCCTGAACACAAATATCTACGGCAGCCCTTACATCGAGTGAATACAGTTGTCATGCATGAACAAACCTCCAGAAAGACCGCAAAGGGAGGAGGTGATCCACACCAAAGAATGGATAGGGAGGAAAATGGTAGATAACATGAGGTTAGTTGACAACCGAGAAAGAAGAATGTTGGTTGTTACTGGCCGTGCACCCACGATCTAACGCAGACCAAGATATGGATTAATGAAACTGAAATCCTTAAATAACAATCATCATCATCATCATCATCGTTTAACGTCCGTTCTCCATGCTAGCATGGGTTGGACGGTTCGACCGGGGATCTCGGAAGCCAGGAGGCTGCCCCAGGCTCCGGTCTTATCTGGCAGTGTTTCTACAGCTGGATGCCCTTCCTAACGCCAACCACTCCGTGAGTGTAGTGGGTGCTTTTTACGTGCCACCTGCACAGGTGCCAGGCGAGGCTGGCAACGGCCACGGTCGGATTGGTGTATTTTATGTGCCACCGGCACGGAAGCCAGTCGAGGCGGCGCTGAAATGAAATACTCCTTTTTTTTGTTTACTCTTTTTTTTTATTTGTTTCAGTCATTTGACTGCGGCCATGCTGGAGCACCACCTTTAATCGAGCACCTCCACCCCGGGACTTATTCTTTGTAAGCCCAGTACTTATTCTATCGGTCTCTTTTGCCAAACCGCTAATTGACGGGGACATAAACACACCAGCATTGGTTGTCAAGCAATGCTAGAGGGACAAACACAGACAAACAAACATGCACACACACACACATATATATATATATATATATATATATATACACATATATACGACGGGCTTCTTTCAGTTTCCGTCTACCAAATCCACTCACAAGGCATTGGTCGGCCCGGGGCTATAGTAGAAGACACTTGCCCAAGATGCCATGTGGTTGGTAAACAAGCTACTTACCACACAGCCACTCCTGCACCTATGATTTTGATTTTGATTTTTCCAGTTTCAGCTCATGAGCTGTGGCCATGCTGGGGCACCTATGTTATTTTTTTTTTATTAATTTTTGAAGATTAACTGATCAACACAGCTAGTGGATAATTCTACCAAATGCATCGTATTTGAAGGCATCCCCCCTTCCAACCACATTAACACGTTTTGTTGACTTTGTTTACCCGACACGAATGAGGCTGCTGATTCAAACGGAATGAAACACAAGAAAAAAGTTGCTCAAATATCACAAGAAGTTAAAAGTAATATTTCTTGTGTGCAAATTAGCTTCACTGACACTTTAACGAAAATATACACATGGTTCCGGGTTCAGTCCCACTGCGTGGCATCTTGGGCAAGTGTCTTCTACTATAGCCCCGGGCCGACCAATGCCTTGTGAGTGGATTTGGTAGACGGAAACTGAAAGAAGCCTGTCGTATATATGTATATATATATATATTTGTGTGTGTGTATATGTTTGTATGTCTGTGTTTGTTCCCCTAGCATTGCTTGACAACCGATGCTGGTGTGTTTACGTCCCCGTTACCTAGCGGTTCGGCGAAAAGAGTCCGATAGAATAAGTACTGGGCTTACAAAAAGAATAAGTCCCGGGGTCGAGTTGCTCGACTAAAGGCGGTGCTCCAGCATGGCCGCAGTCAAATGACTGAAACAAGTAAAAGAGCACCACATAAATGCTACTGTTTCGTACCTTATATATACGCTGACAGACAAAACAAAGCATGTTATTAACCACCACCCACCACCCTCGCTTAATATAAACAAGCTAATGAATGTGCAAACGATGTCTCAACATCGATTCCTCTCTTACCTCGCATTCAATTCCGTCTCGAAAAGACATGATAACGAATCGATATATGATGGATATAAAAGTGATATGAAGTAGCTAGGCCAGTAGAGCACCGGATCGAATACATTAGTGCTCTGATTTTTGTCCTTTTAGAAAAACTGCCGCAGTCGATCAGGTATCCTCCCGAACTAAGGGATTCGAAAAAAACAAACACAGGGAAACGAAGTGGAGTCATTTGTGTGCCGACTAAATTCTTCCCATACAAATATTGGCCTAGCGATTGATTGATTGATTTGGTATACAATGGCGAGTGCATGGCAGGAGAATCTGCTAGACAAGGCCAAGTCAAACCAACCCTTGCAGCCAGGTTTCGATTCCTAGTGGCAATAACTTAAAACTTATTTGCGATGCTTTTATCCTTAGAAAAGCAGAAGTCATAATAACGCACTCTTTCTCCTAATTCTGCAACTCGGGGAAATGTAAGGATGAAGATCCGGGAATAAGCAACTCACAGCTTTGTTTCGATTCCACATTGGACTCCCACCAACACCGATTTTGTTTCTTTATTATTAAAAAAAAGGGGGGGAGGGGTATATTTTTGCAATGAAATTTTGAACAAATGTTTCAGATGGTGCAGATTCCGATTATATCGGTATTTATTAGGAAACAAAATTTTTTTTCGTGTGTGAAGAGAAGGGGTTTCGGAAAATTCACACACGAGTCAGTTTTGTTTACCCCCAAAGCTTTCAAAAAAAATTTGTAATTTCAATGAAAATTTCAACAACTATCTTCCACGAAAAACAAAACTGAAGGAACCGTACAGATGCATTCTAACATAATCGTATTTATCTACAAAATGAAACTTGAAATTTCGGAAATTGTGACAGTATGTATGTGTGTGTGCGTGTTCGGCATTTCTTTTTTTTTTTAATATTAAATTCCGATACAATCGTAATTTACAAACTCTGAAAGGTATTTGTAGAAAATTCCATAAAATCGAATCCATTTTCCTGAAAGTTATAGGGAAACAAAGCCGACTCGTATGAATTTTCGGAAACTCCTCTCCCAACCCGCTAAAAAAAATTTTTTGCACGACAGATTCCGATATAATCGGAACTTACATCATCCGAAGTGTATTTGGAGAAAATTTTCATTTAAAAATACTCATTTTTTAAAAGAAGTTATGAGGAAACAAAGTCGGGGGTGGCACACTTGTGTAGCTATGCCCCCAGATTGTATCATACTGCAGCGATCATTTCGCTTTGGCTCACTCGTGCATTCCGAGAAAAGGCTTGGACATCATTTTAATCTGATCGCATTTATTCTCCCAAACAAATTCGAGGTTTTTTTTGTGTCTCCGAAAGGAATCGATTTGCATTCATCGTTTTTGCAGATGCGAATAAACAACACTTACCAGTCCATCCAGTCCCCATTTGGCTAGCGATTTCCTTCAGAGCCATGGCTCTCACTGACCGCAGATTATAGTTTTCATGACGGGGATTCCATAAAAATTCGTGTTCCCGATACAGTTTAATGAAATATTCAATTTGACGAGGAGTCATCTCTAAGTCTACTCTCTCTTTCGCGGCCATTATTTCCCCGCCCGCTGCAGTAAATACTAAGCATATCTCTTATTGGTTAATAAATTAAATTTCTATGAAATGATTTTGTAAAAGAAAAAATTCAACAAACATAACTATCGAAATTATACTACATTAATTGTTTTATTAAACAAAAACCACTATATATTTATTTCTGCATCTGTCTCCTGCAAGATAACAGTCGTTAAACACACATACACACACATACATATATATAAACCCGTTGCTCCGTAACTATACACCTGTCTGCTACAGAAAATAAATATGAACCGTCCGTTTTGGATGACTAATATATACTACAGAAACATTTCTTTAAAACAATAAAAAATATGGGAATAAGTAATCAAGATTTTAGATATGCTGTTTTCATCTGCCATTGTTAGTATGGTCTCCGGTCAGCCTTGTGACAAAAGACACATCCTGCTATGACAATATCATCTGTTATTGAAACAGTGTATATCAAAAACTACTTCATTCAATGTGTTTCCTTTCTCCAAGAGAGACTGAAGTTTGCTCTGTGAGAAGAAAGAGAGAGAGAGTGTGTGAGTGGTGGGGAAAGAGAGAAAGAAAGAGAGAGAGCGACTACCGGGAGATTCCATTGTTTTCTCAATTTTCATTTGTGACTGACTTATAAGAATACTCGTGGCTGTATGGAAAGAAGTTTGCTTCCTAACAACATGGTTTCGGGTTCAGTCCCACTGTACAGCATTTTCGGCAAGCGTCTTCTACTATAAGTCTCAGGCTGACAAAAGACTGAAGAGAAGGTTTCGTAGATGGAATCTGAAAAGAAGGCCGTTGCACGTTATCACGGCTTGGAAACCGGTGTTGGTTTGTTTACTAGCGGTTCGGCAAAAATTACCGATAGAATAAGTAACAGCTTTAAAAATAAGTACAGAGGTCGAATTCCTTCGGGGCGGTGCCCAAGCATGGCTGCAATTCAATGCTTGAAACAAGTAAAAGAGAAAACGCATCGTCTAGAATTCAAAAACAATAATTTCTGCTAAGCTTTACTACTAGAAAAATCCATTTTGTTTTCGCCAAAGTTCTTAAATTTGTTTGTTATTATTGTTTTGTCCCAAACGCTGCAGCTGGTCCAAGACTGTAGTCACGAAAACTTCAATCTAACACCCATTTTTCTTTTTCTTTTTTAAACTCGTATGACACCTTGGGCAAGTGTCTCCTACTATAGCCTCGGGCTGACCAAAGCCTTGTAATTGGATTTGGTTGACAGAAACTGAAAGAAGCCCGTCATATATATATACAATTCATAAATAAGGGCAAACGAAAAAATTTCTAATGCCAAATATGCCGAAAAATTGGACATATTGTCCATTAACCTTTTATTTTTTTTCACAATACGCACGCTACTCGAAAAAAGGTCGACAGAAATTTCTAAAAAATTCCATTATTACCATATCGGACCGATTTCAGGGTTAGTTCATAACAGCCCTCCCTTCGTCAGTGATACATGTGGCAAAAGAGATAAATGAGATACTTACATTTAAATTTAACATTTAATGGTATTTTTTAATATGCTGGCCATTGATAAAATTTTTTCCGAAAAGAATTTTTTTCGAAAAAAATTTTATCCTACATTAGATATATATATATATATATTTATATATATATATATATATATTATCCGAATTTTATAATATTAAGTATCCATCACGATTAGTCTTACCAATTGGTTTCGTGTAAAAAAATACAATGTAGTATGAGGTAACAATCCAATTATATAACTCTACGCTCATCAGAGATAGCCGATATCGAAGAGAATAAGGCGACTGCTTTCTGTTGTTGGAGGTGGATTAGTACAACCGGTCAGCAGCTGCTATGAAAAAGTGGTGAAATGAAAAGGGGTCCATGGGATGAAGCTGGCAAGTTATCTTGAAGTGGGAAAGTGTGTATTATTAATGTAGTGTCCCTGCGGGGAAGGGGTGTGCGGGTTATATATAATGGACTCTCCAGTCGAAGACGACGCATGAGCAAAAGCAAAAGCTGAACGACTTGCACAAACGATTTGTTTATAGTGATCAAATGTTTGTGCCGTACATTACCTCACTCCTTTTATCAAATCGTCGTTACCTGAACAAGCGCACGAGTGTACAACACGTCAGGTGTCGAAGTGATCGCAGAACGACGCGAGATGAAGCGTTTTGCTCAAGAACACAATGCACAACCCGGTCTAGGAATTGAAACCACGACTTGCAATCACGAGCGCAACACCTTACCCACTAGACCATGCACCCACTCACCCACCCCAACACACACACGCAGGCACACGATGGGCTTCTATTAGTTTCCACCTACCAAATCCATTTATAACGTATCATGCAGCGTGACTGAACCTGGAACCATTGGTCGAGAAGCAAACTTTTTACCACGCAACCACGCCTTGCGCCAATACAAATAATTTAAATTGCATTCAGATTGCAAAGCCTACTATGATGGCCCACTTGGATGGTGAACTTAGAACGTCACCCTGTTTAAATAATAATATAATAATAATAATTGTGTACAGTGCTCAGGTGTAGTTTCGGCGGATTTCGGAAAGCATGAGGGCCTTAAAGGATGCAGTGTCATGGCAGTCAACAACTGACGCAGGCAGTTTGTTCCATGCTTCAGCAACTCTGAGCGTGAAAAAATGTTTCCGAAAGCCATGGGAGCTGTGCTGTTTTCTGACTTTGTAGGCATGTCCACATGTGTTGGACACATGGAGATCAAAAAGGTGTTCAGTGTTGTTATTGTTGGTGAGGTGGTTGATAACTTTGTGGGTGTTTACCAAGTCCGTCGCCAGACGCCGGAGCTTCAGTGAATCCATGCCCAGGGAAACAAGGCGCTCAATCTGGTTATTTTTCTTTAGCGGATTCGCCTCTTGTTGCAAACATTTCAACCAAGCTTCCCATTTCTGAACATCAGTCTCAGAGGTCCTGGAGAGCTACTCGTAATTATAACTGATACACACTACGAACAGCGAGTAAAACGTGGGGAAAATGTTAGATTTATTTTAAATAGAGCTTCGCCCTAGACGGGCACACTAAGTAATACAAGTCGTTGAATCTGACAAAAGATGGAGCCAGTAATTGTATGCATTGCATTGATTATCTGCTGATCTGAAAGTATTTCGTTGAGATTTACCAATAAAACGAGGAACAGTAGAGCTGTCCATGAGCCATGCTAATCGAATTGAAACAAAGTTGAAACTAAAATAAATTTAATTTTACGAACGTCATGTAAGAAATTACCAATTTCAGATTCAAAAATTTTAAGAATGGGCTAATCGATTACATCGACTGCGGAGCTCAACTGATACCCGAAAAGATGAAAGGCGAGGTTGTCTCTGGCGGAATTTGAACCCAGGACGTGAAGAGCTGGAAGAAATGACACTAAGCCTTTTGACTGCCGTGTTTACAAATCAACGCTTTATAGGAAAGGAGGTAATACCCCTTCATATTATAGATACAAGACCTGAAGGCGGCAAGCTGGCAGAATCGTTAGCACACCGGGCGAAATGCGTAGCCGTATTTCGTCTGTCGTTACGTTCTGAGTTCAAATTCCGCCAAGGTCGACTTTGCTTTCATCCTTTCGGGGTCGATAAATTAAGTACCAGTTACGCACTGGGGTCGATGTAATCGACTTAATCCCTTTGTCTGTCCTTGTTTGTCCCCTCTGTGTTTAACCCCTTGTGGGTGGTAAAGAAATATAGATACAAGACCCGAAATTTTGGGGGTGGAGGGGCAGTCGATTACATTGACGCCAGTGCTCGAACTGGAGTCATTGTAATCGACATCGAAAGGATGAAAAGACATATCAACGTCAGCAAAATTTGAACCTCAGAACGTAAAGCCGAAAGAAATGCCGCTGTGTATTTCGTCCGACTTGCTAACGATTTTTCCCACTTCGTCGACCGAGGAGGAGAAGCAATAAGGAAAAATACGTTGGACGCCATGACGAAAAATGATTAATTGAATGCCAAGGGAAATAACTCTGTTTTTCGTAATTACCGTCAAAATTTTTTATACACAAATTATTTAGAAAAATTAATAATTTTCGATTATTTAAAAAATAACCAGTCAAGCAATAATAAAACAACAAATACATATTTGCCGAGCAATTAAAAATATTTTTTAGAAAATATATTTTGTCGCTCAATTATATTTATTTGTTTAATGACGAATGACTCGCCGAAGATTCATATCACTGCAGTCGACATAATGAGTCAATGCATGCTTCCGACTCGTGGTAGAGTGTTTATATATATTTTTCTTCTTTTTTTTTTTTTCTGTCTTGCTTCCTGACTCGCTTTTTAACCAATCACCATCGCGTTTATTTATATAATGAACTCTTGGGGTAGCACACAGCGATGGAGCGAGTCGATTTGGCTATGAATCCGAGTCAAATTGAATATTTCATCGGGCTGTACCGCGATCAAGAGCACCTTTGGAATTCACGTCATCAGTGTTATAATATGCGGTCGGCGAGGACTCTGGCTCTTCACGAAATCGCCAGTAAAATGGGCGATGGCTGGACAGGTAGGATAATTTACGTTTTTTGCATTCGTGTTTGAACTGAAGATAAATATGTCCACTATAACATAACGTACGAGCGTGACTCCTTAAATATGTTTGGAAAGAGGGAACAAATTATAAGTTGATTTGCATAAATTCAGATCCTACTGGCATTTGCCAGTAATCAATAATAGTTGTTTATGTGTGCACAAGTCTTCAAAGCGGAAGGTTTAGGCTTGATTGGTATTTAAATTAATTAGCGGCCATCGGAGGGATGAAAAGCGAAGCTGACCACGGCTGAATTCGAACTCAAAGCGTAAAAAGTTTGACGTATAACTACACTTGTGTGCCTCCGCCCCATCGAATTTATTTACTCATAAGTTTCTGAAAATTTGATATTTTTCAATGAAATTTTTTTACATACACGTTTTAGATGGTGTAACTTACGACTCTGTCGGAATCTGATGTGGAATAAAAACAAAAAAAAAATAAAGAAAAGAAATTGGGAGGTGGGTATAAATGAACACTTTTTACTTTCAACTTCTGTAACTTTCTATATAATGTTTACAGGAAAATTTTGTATGAAAGGCAAGTACAATACTAACACTATATATATATATATATATATATATATATATATATTTATTTCTTTACTACCCACAAGGGGACAAACAAGGACAGACAAAGAGATTAAGTCGATTACATCGACTCCAGTGCGTAACTGGTACTTAATATATCGACCCCGAAAGGATGAAAGGCAAAGTCGACCTCGGCGGAACTTGAACTCGGAACGTATATATATATACACTGCTCTACATTTTAGAGTGTGCTTCTACTTTCGGATTTGTTTATTATAAACGAGATATATATATATATATATATAAAATCGCAGTCTTAATCTCTCTTTCCAACAAACTCAAAAGTAGCCCATCTATACGTGGTCTTTCAGTATGCTAGAAGTAGCAGTCAAATCCCTCTAGTTTTAGATAAGCGTGGTTTGATCGGAAATAGGAGCCAGTGGTGGTATTTTAAGCCCTAAAATATGAAAATAAAAAGGAACTGGAATGTTCACGCTGCTTCATTAGGAAGTTACCACAGTTGTTTGGTGTGTATTCTAAGGCCCTGCGGGGCTAATACAGTTTGGCACCTCTCCTTGAAAAATGCATTTTTTAAACAATTTTTTTTTGGGGGGGGGGATTTCCACGTTTTAGACGTCGGAGATTACGAATGTCTAAAAAAAAAAAAAAAAAAAATTAGCCCCTCCCCAAACCGCGCCCAATTTAAATCTTTTATTTTGTTTACTTTAAAGAGATCGTGGCGAATTGACAAACTTTATGCAGATCGGAATTAAATATAAACAAAAAAGCATTAAAGTGAAAATAATCTGCGTCCCACTTTGCCTTAAATAATCGTAAATAATAATTAATGTTATAAAGTTTAATTAGGGGCTCAAGTTTCGCTCCTCCCCCAATTTTAAATTTTGAACTGGCAATCTTTCGTCTCTAGTAGACCTTTCCGTCGATTTCCGTAAAAAAATTTTTTTTTTTATATATGGGCTTGCGGGAACTTTTGAAGTAATGAGAGCGAAAGAGACTAAGAGAAAGCGATTGTATGACGAGGAAAGTTCTTTTGAAGTTACCGTCCAGGGGAAGCATTGATGTACATGTGTGTGTGTGTGTATGTTTGATGGGGTGTGGGAGACAGACAGTATGTTGTGTAAGTGAAGTGCTTCTGTTAGTGTGTGTGAAGAGACAGAGAAAGTAATGTGTGAAAGAAAGTGATAACTGAAATTTTTTAGAGGGAGTGTATGTGTATATGTATGTATATTACTTCAAAAGTTCCCGCAAGCCCATATGTAAAAAAAAAAAAATTTTTTACGGAAATCGACGGAAAGGTCTACTAGAGACGAAAGATCGCCTTTGAACTTTTTCGTCCATTTATTTATTTATCTGTCTATTTATCCCTGTCCGTTTATCCATAAAATATATTTGTCAACAGAATGTGGCGGTCCTATAGAAGACGACGTTACTGTTGTTTTTAGCCCCAGGAAGACAGTCATATCTGTCTATCTATCTATCTATCTTTACCCACATATCTATAAGCTTATTGAAATTAAAATTTTGAAAACGTGGTTTCTTGCATATTTGGAATCTCCGACATCTAAAACATACTCTTTTACTTGTTTCAGTCATTTGACTGCGGCCATGCTGGAGCATCGCCTTTTTAATCGAGCAACTCGATCCCGGGACTTATTCTTTGTAAGCCCAGTACTTATTCTATCGGTTCTCTTTTGCCGAACCGCTAAGTGACGGGGACATAAACACGCCAGCATCGGTTGTCAAGCAATGCTAGGGGGACAAACACACACACACACACACACATATATATATATATATATATATATACATATATACGACGGGCTTCTTTCAGTTTTCCGTGTACCAAATCCACTCACAAGGCATTGGTCGGCCCGGGGCTATAGCAGAAGGCACTTGCCCAAGATGCCACGCAGTGGGACTGAACCCGGCACCATGTGGTTGGTTAGCAAGCTACTTACCACACAGCCATTCCTGCGCCATAGGGAAAAAAATTTCGGAAAAGTTCAAAATTTTAGGGGTGGGGGTAATTTTTTTCTTCTTTTTTTTTTTGCATATTTGTAATCTTCGATATCTAAAACAGGGATCTGAAAAACATTTTTTCAAAAAAAATGCATTTTTCAAAGAGAGATGCGAAACTGCATTAGGCCTGGCCCTACCACACAAAACTTTTTTTTTTCAAATTATGCCGCTATGACAAGAAAATTTTATTTCATCAAAAAGTATTCGTTTCACAAATTCCAGAAGAAAAGTTTGGAATAATCATCCAAAAAGTTTTTATTTTTCAAGCTTAGCTATGTTGTAAGAAACTCGCTTCTCAACCACATGGTTCCGGGTTCAGTTCCATTGCATGGCACCTTGGATAAATGTTTTCTACTATAACCTCGGGCCGATCAGAGCCTTGTGAGCATATATATATATGTATATGTGTCTTTGTGTATATCCACCACCACTGCTTGATAACCTGTGTTAGTGTGTTTATGCCCCCGTCCAGTTAGCGATTCGGCAAAAGACACCAAAAGACTAAGTACCAGGCTTTAGAAAAAGTGATGGGATTGATTCGATCAACCCAAAATTCAAGCAGGGATCAAACTGTTTCACTCAACAGAAAAGGCAGTCCAAAACTAAGAGGGAAAATCGTCGATGGCTTGTTTCATATAATTTCTGCTGTTGTTTGTCAACAACAACTTCCTGCGGTCTCTGTTTAGTTTGTCACTGTTATTTATGATATATTTCATATCAGTCACGTTCGTATGAATAAAAGATTGTGGAGTTAGGGTTAAATTTAGGGGTGAGGGGAAGGGTTTCTTTTTTCTTCAGAAATGTAAATAAACCCACGTGGGTTTATAAGTGACAGCTACACCGCCGGAAGTTCTTGTTGAACTTGTTGACAAACAACAGCAGAAATCGTATTCACCTCAATAGACGTCATTGATTGGTTGAAATTGCCGAAATGCAAGAAATTTAACAACAAATAGCTTACAAGCTACAGAATTTTCTCAAGAAAGCCAAGAGAAAAAGATGTTTTATGTAACGCATTCTACCAGTATACGAAGTTTAAAAGTGTTTAGTTACAAAGAAATTATTTTAAAAATCTGCCGGTCAAAGTGAAAAGATCAGTAAAATATTGATGATGATGCTATTGATGTTCATTGATAGCTTTGAATTAGTAAAAATAAAGATTTTAGTTGTTTTTTTCTCAGTACAGATAAGCTGTCACAGGTTCTTATGAGTTTGAAATTTAGAAATAGTCTGTACATGCCTCTCCAACGCAAAAAGGTATGGTTTGAGGGAGATTTGGCTGCTATTTCTACCAGGTTGGCTGACCATAAAGAACAAGAGGAGAAGGACCTTTTTAACACCATTTCTAAATTTTAAATACATTAAGAAGGTCCTTCCTCTTGCTTCTTTGTGGTTACTCAGCCTGCTAGAAATAGTAGCCAAATCTCCCTCAAACCACACCCTTTTGTCTTGGAGAGGCATGTATGGACAGATAGTATAACAAAGTCCTCCAAACACTTAAAAACGGTGGTTATGGTTGGAATACATTTGATCATGGATCTTTTCAACTACATGAGTATCATGCAGTCTACCCAACATGATTTTTCTTTTCTTTTTTTTTAAGTTCCAGGTCAACTGAGAGAAAAACAACTAAAATGATACTCAAGAATTAACACTCTATAATTAAGTATTTCATTCAGAATATCTTATGAAATTATTATAATTTCCAATTTTCTTTTGTCTCCCACAATGTTGTTTTTAGCCCAGCTTGTAAAGATGAAATGGCACGACTTAAAATCAAACTATATGAGGGAGAAACGGAAAAGCAGGGAGAGCATCAGAAGTGAAACCAGTGAAAAGTTTACTCCCAGTTGGTGGTTGTTTGGTCTTATGGATAGCTTCCTGGGCCCTATCTATGAGGAAAAGAGGAACAGTATAATTAGCAATGTAAGTACGACCTAAATTTCTTCCATTCCGACTTTGCCTTTCATCCTTTCGGGGTCGATAAATAAAGTACCAGTTTCCCTCTGGGGGTCGATGTAATCGACTTAATCCCTTTGTCTGTCCTTGTTTGTCCCCCTCTATGTTTAGCCCCTTGCGGGCAGTAAAGAAATACATTCTGAGTGTTGTGAGTATGTTACCTGAATGAAGATTTGAGTATGATTAGCAATGTAAGTTCGACCTAAATTTCTTCCATTCCGACTTTGCCTTTCATCCCTTTCGGGGGTCGATAAATAAAGTACCAGTTTCCCACTGGGGTCGATGTAATCGACTTAATCCCTTTGTCTGTCGTTGTTTGTCCCCTCTGTGTTTAGCCCCTTGTGGGCAGTAAAGAAATACATTCTGGGTGTTGTGAGTATGTTACCCGAATGAAGATTTGCGCAGGTAAACTGGGTATTTAAGTATAGGGGTGCAGGTGTGGCTTTGTGGTAAGAAGGTTGCTTCCCAACCACATAGTTTTCGGTTCAGTTCCACTGCGTGGCACCTGGGGCAAGTGTCTTCTACTGTAGCTCCAGACTGACTAATGCTTTGTGAGTGGATTTGGTAAATGGAAATTAAAAGAAGTCTATCATGTGTGTGTGGATACAAGCATGCACCCCCCCACACACACACACACGAGGGGCGGGGGCTGAAAAGTTCCTGGCTTTGGGTAAAAGAAAATGCAGGAGGATCAGTTAATTATGATCTTATTCAACATAGGCGCAGGAGTGGCTGTGTGGTAAGTAGCTTGCTTACTAACCACATGGTCCTGGGTTCAGTCCCACTGCGTGGCACCTTGGGCAAGTGTCTTCTACTATAGCCTCAAGCGGACCAAAGCCTTGTGATGGATTTGGTAGACAGAAACTGAAAGAAGCCTGTCGTATATATGTATGTATGTGTGTGTATATATTTGTGTGTCTGTGTTTGTCCCCCTAGTATCGCTTGACAACCGATGCTGGTGTGTTCACGTCCCCGTAACTTGGCGTTTCGGCAAGAGAGACCGATAAAATAAGTACTAGGCTTACAAAGAATAAGTCCTGGGGTCGACTTGCTCGACTAAAGGCGGTGCTCCAGCATGGCCACAGTCACATGACAGAAACAAATAGAGTAAAAAAGAGTAAAAGAAAGAGTAGTCCCCCTCACAGATTCACACACTTATTGCAGTGGTCCTACAGTTTTTCTAAGCCCTGTAAAACAACTCAGAAGTTTGAGCCCCCAAAAAGGCCTTTTGTGATACCCTTAAAGCCAGGAACTTTTCAGTACCCTCTTGTGTATATGTCTGTATTTGCATGTGTGTATGTGTTACTGTCTCCTTGCTTTGACATTGTGTGATAGTTGTAAATGAGTTTCCCCGTATTGTGAGCTTTGTCCTTAATTTCCAATTTTCTGGTCATGGAGTGAACATTACCTTACTTGGAAACTGAAACCAGCCTTGCTCTTTTTACTCTTTACTCTTTTACTTGTTTCTGTCATTTGACTGGAGCACTGCCTTTAGTCAAGCAAATCGACCCTGGGACTTATTCTTTGTAAGCCCAGTACTTATTCTATCGGTATCTTTTGCCGAACCGCTAAGTGACGGGGGACGTAAACACACCGGCATCGGTTGTCAAGCAATGCTAGGGGGACAAACACAGACACACACACACACATATATATATATATATCCGACTCCCTACGAAAATACGAAATACGAAATATGAATCCAAGCTAAGCAATCTATATTTAATTTCAACCCGTGTACCTACTTAACTATCTGCAACTGATCTGATCTTTTAGTTAGCCCTGTTTTATCTCTATTAGTATTATTGTTATGACTTGTGAAATTTAGCCTCACGCCTTGTGTCTTTTTTATATGTACATATAATTCTAATTCTATAGTTCATCTTAATTATATATCGTTGTCTCATGTCTTGTGTTAAATATATTTAATCTTAAAGCTTGCCCCTAATTTTATTTTATTTTATCGATCAGTCTCACGCCTCGTAGATATAGAATAAATGTATTTATAATTTATAGCTCCTTATCGTCCACGCTTCTCCCATAGGTTAGGCAAAATTTAGGTATTTATTTATAGCTACTAATAACTATTTCTCTCCCAAGGAAGGAAGAAATGGCTGCCGGCCGATTCTTGGTGGGCCACGACCCTCCCCGTTCCTCTTCAATTGTCTTATATTTCTTTCGATCGCCATTCGCCCCCCCCCCTTTTCTCCGCCACCCTATATGCATATAAACCAGCGACTGATTTCAACGGCCTCACTTGAATTCAGACTGGTATCCGACTCCCTACGAAAATACGAAATACGAAATATGAATCCAAGCTAAGCAATCTATATTTAATTTCAACCCGTGTACCTACTTAACTATCTGCAACTGATCTGATCTTTTAGTTAGCCCTGTTTTATCTCTATTAGTATTATTGTTATGACTTGTGAAATTTAGCCTCACGCCTTGTGTCTTTTTTATATGTACATATAATTCTAATTCTATAGTTCATCTTAATTATATATCGTTGTCTCATGTCTTGTGTTAAATATATATTTAATCTTAAAGCTTGCCCCTAATTTTATTTTATTTTATCGATCAGTCTCACGCCTCGTAGATCTAGAATAAATGTATTTATAATTTATAGCTCCTTATCGTCCACGCTTCTCCCATAGGTTAGGCAAAATTTAGGTATTATTTATAGCTACTAATAACTATTTCTCTCCCAAGGAAGGAAGAAATGGCTGCCGGCCGATTCTTGGTGGGCCACGACCCCCCCGTTCCTCTTCAATTGTCTTATATTTCTTTCGATCGCCATTCGCCCCCCCCCCTTTTCTCCGCCACCCTATATGCATATAAACCAGCGACTGATTTCAACGGCCTCACTTGAATTCAGACTGGTATCCGACTCCCTACGAAAATACGAAATACGAAATATGAATCCAAGCTAAGCAATCTATATTTAATTTCAACCCGTGTACCTACTTAACTATCTGCAACTGATCTGATCTTTTAGTTAGCCCTGTTTTATCTCTATTAGTATTATTGTTATGACTTGTGAAATTTAGCCTCACGCCTTGTGTCTTTTTTATATGTACATATTCTAATTCTATAGTTCATCTTAATTATATATCGTTGTCTCATGTCTTGTGTTAAATATATATTTAATCTTAAAGCTTGCCCCTAATTTTATTTTATTTTATCGATCAGTCTCACGCCTCGTAGATCTAGAATAAATGTATTTATAATTTATAGCTCCTTATCGTCCACGCTTCTCCCATAGGTTAGGCAAAATTTAGGTATTTATTTATAGCTACTAATAACTATTTCTCTCCCAAGAAGGAAGAAATGGCTGCCGGCCGATTCTTGGTGGGCCACGACCCCCCCGTTCCTCTTCAATTGTCTTATATTCTTTCGATCGCCATTCGCCCCCCCCCTTTTCTCCGCCACCCTATATGCATATAAACCAGCGACTGATTTCAACGGCCTCACTTGAATTCAGACTGGTATCCGACTCCCTACGAAAATACGAAATACGAAATATGAATCCAAGCTAAGCAATCTATATTTAATTTCAACACCGTGTACCTACTTAACTATCTGCAACTGATCTGATCTTTTAGTTAGCCCTGTTTTATCTCTATTAGTATTATTGTTATGACTTGTGAAATTTAGCCTCACGCCTTGTGTCTTTTTTATATGTACATATAATTCTAATAATTCTATAGTTCATCTTAATTATATATCGTTGTCTCATGTCTTGTGTTAAATATATATTTAATCTTAAAGCTTGCCCCTAATTTTATTTTATTTTATCGATCAGTCTCACGCCTCGTAGATATAGAATAAATGTATTTATAATTTATAGCTCCTTATCGTCCACGCTTCTCCCATAGGTTAGGCAAAATTTAGGTATTTATTTATAGCTACTAATAACTATTTCTCTCCCAAGGAAGGAAGAATGGCTGCCGGCCGATTCTTGGTGGGCCACGACCCCCCCGTTCCTCTTCAATTGTCTTATATCTCTTTCGATCGCCATTCGCCCCCCCCCCTTTCTCTCGCCACCCTATATGCATATAAACCAGCGACTGATTTCAACGGCCTCACTTGAATTCAGACTGGTATCCGACTCCCTACGAAAATACGAAATACGAAATATGAATCCAAGCTAAGCAATCTATATTTAATTTCAACCCGTGTACCTACTTAACTATCTGCAACTGATCTGATCTTTTAGTTAGCCCTGTTTTATCTCTATTAGTATTATTGTTATGACTTGTGAAATTAGCCTCACGCCTTGTGTCTTTTTTATATGTACATATAATTCTAATTCTATAGTTCATCTTAATTATATATCGTTGTCTCATGTCTTGTGTTAAATATATATTTAATCTTAAAGCTTGCCCCTAATTTTATTTTATTTTATCGATCAGTCTCACGCCTCGTAGATATAGAATAAATGTATTTATAATTTATAGCTCCTTATCGTCCACGCTTCTCCCATAGGTTAGGCAAAATTTAGGTATTTATTTAGCTACTAAAACTATTTCTCTCCCAAGGAAGGAAAAATGGCTGCCGGCCGATTCTTGGTGGGCCACGACCCCCCCGTTCCTCTTCAATTGTCTTATATTTCTTTCGATCGCCATTCGCCCCCCCCCTTTCTCTCCGCCACCCTATATGCATATAAACCAGCGACTGATTTCAACGGCCTCACTTGAATTCAGACTGGTATCCGACTCCCTACGAAAATACGAAATACGAAATATGAATCCAAGCTAAGCAATCTATATTTAATTTCAACCCGTGTACCTACTTAACTATCTGCAACTGATCTGATCTTTTAGTTAGCCCTGTTTTATCTCTATTAGTATTATTGTTATGACTTGTGAAATTTAGCCTCACGCCTTGTGTCTTTTTTATATGTACATATAATTCTAATTCTATAGTTCATCTTAATTATATATCGTTGTCTCATGTCTTGTGTTAAATATATATTTAATCTTAAAGCTTGCCCCTAATTTTATTTTATTTTATCGATCAGTCTCACGCCTCGTAGATATAGAATAAATGTATTTATAATTTATAGCTCCTTATCGTCCACGCTTCTCCCATAGGTTAGGCAAAATTTAGGTATTTATTTATAGCTACTAATAACTATTTCTCTCCCAAGGAAGGAAGAAATGGCTGCCGGCCGATTCTTGGTGGGCCACGACCCCCCCGTTCCTCTTCAATTGTCTTATATCTCTTTCGATCGCCATTCGCCCCCCCTTTTCTCCTTTCTCGCCACCCTATATGCATATAAACCAGCGACTGATTTCAACGGCCTCACTTGAATTCAGACTGGTATCCGACTCCCTACGAAATATACGAAATACGAAATATGAATCCAAGCTAAGCAATCTATATTTAATTTCAACCCGTGTACCTACTTAACTATCTGCAACTGATCTGATCTTTTAGTTAGCCCTGTTTTATCTCTATTAGTATTATTGTTATGACTTGTGAAATTTAGCCTCACGCCTTGTGTCTTTTTTATATGTACATATATTCTAATTCTATAGTTCATCTTAATTATATATCGTTGTCTCATGTCTTGTGTTAAATATATATTTAATCTTAAAGCTTGCCCCTAATTTTATTTTATTTTATCGATCAGTCTCACGCCTCGTAGATATAGAATAAATGTATTTATAATTTATAGCTCCTTATCGTCCACGCTTCTCCCATAGGTTAGGCAAAATTTAGGTATTTATTTATAGCTACTAATAACTATTTCTCTCCCAAGGAAGGAAGAAATGGCTGCCGGCCGATTCTTGGTGGCCACGACCCCCCCGTTCCTCTTCAATTGTCTTATATTTCTTTCGATCGCCATTCGCCCCCCCCCCTTTCTCCGCCACCCTATATGCATATAAACCAGCGACTGATTTCAACGGCCTCACTTGAATTCAGACTGGTATCCGACTCCCTACGAAAATACGAAATACGAAATATGAATCCAAGCTAAGCAATCTATATTTAATTTCAACCCGTGTACCTACTTAACTATCTGCAACTGATCTGATCTTTTAGTTAGCCCTGTTTTATCTCTATTAGTATTATTGTTATGACTTGTGAAATTTAGCCTCACGCCTTGTGTCTTTTTTTATGTACATATAATTCTAATTCTATAGTTCATCTTAATTATATATCGTTGTCTCATGTCTTGTGTTAATATATATTTAATCTTAAAGCTTGCCCCTAATTTTATTATTTTATCGATCAGTCTCACGCCTCGTAGATATAGAATAAATGTATTTATAATTTATAGCTCCTTATCGTCCACGCTTCTCCCATAGGTTAGGCAAAATTTAGGTATTTATTTATAGCTACTAATAACTATTTCTCTCCCAAGGAAGGAAGAAATGGCTGCCGGCCGATTCTTGGTGGGCCACGACCCCCCCGTTCCTCTTCAATTGTCTTATATTTCTTTCGATCGCCATTCGCCCCCCCCCCCTTTCTCCGCCACCCTATATGCATATAAACCAGCGACTGATTTCAACGGCCTCACTTGAATTCAGACTGGTATCCGACTCCCTACGAAAATACGAAATACGAAATGAATCCAAGCTAAGCAATCTATATTTAATTTCAACCCGTGTACCTACTTAACTATCTGCAACTGATCTGATCTTTTAGTTAGCCCTGTTTTATCTCTATTAGTATTATTGTTATGACTTGTGAAATTTAGCCTCACGCCTTGTGTCTTTTTTATATGTACATATAATTCTATTCTATAGTTCATCTTAATTATATATCGTTGTCTCATGTCTTGTGTTAAATATATATTTAATCTTAAAGCTTGCCCCTAATTTTATTTTATTTTATCGATCAGTCTCACGCCTCGTAGATATAGAATAAATGTATTTATAATTTATAGCTCCTTATCGTCCACGCTTCTCCCATAGGTTAGGCAAAATTTAGGTATTTATTTATAGCTACTAATAACTATTTCTCTCCCAAGGAAGGAAGAAATGGCTGCCGGCCGATTCTTGGTGGGCCACGACCCCCCCGTTCCTCTTCATTGTCTTCATTGTCTTATATTTCTTTCGATCGCCATTCGCCCCCTCGCCCCTTTCTCCGCCACCCTATATGCATATAAACCAGCGACTGATTTCAACGGCCTCACTTGAATTCAGACTGGTATCCGACTCCCTACGAAAATACGAAATACGAAATATGAATCCAAGCTAAGCAATCTATATTTAATTTCAACCCGTGTACCTACTTAACTATCTGCAACTGATCTGATCTTTTAGTTAGCCCTGTTTTATCTCTATTAGTATTATTGTTATGACTTGTGAAATTTAGCCTCACGCCTTGTGTCTTTTTTATATGTACATATAATTCTATTCTATAGTTCATCTTAATTATATATCGTTGTCTCATGTCTTGTGTTAAATATATATTTAATCTTAAAGCTTGCCCCTAATTTTATTTTATTTTATCGATCAGTCTCACGCCTCGTAGATATAGAATAAATGTATTTATAATTTATAGCTCCTTATCGTCCACGCTTCTCCCATAGGTTAGGCAAAATTTAGGTATTTATTTATAGCTACTAATAACTATTTCTCTCCCAAGGAAGGAAGAAATGGCTGCCGGCCGATTCTTGGTGGGCCACGACCCCCCCGTTCCTCTTCAATTGTCTTATATTTCTTTCGATCGCCATTCGCCCCCCCCCCTTTTCTCCGCCACCCTATATGCATATAAACCAGCGACTGATTTCAACGGCCTCACTTGAATTCAGACTGGTATCCGACTCCCTACGAAAATACGAAATACGAAATATGAATCCAAGCTAAGCAATCTATATTTAATTTCAACCCGTGTACCTACTTAACTATCTGCAACTGATCTGATCTTTTAGTTAGCCCTTTTTATCTCTATTAGTATTATTGTTATGACTTGTGAAATTTAGCCTCACGCCTTGTGTCTTTTTTATATGTACATAATTCTAATTCTATAGTTCATCTTAATTATATATCGTTGTCTCATGTCTTGTGTTAAATATATATTTAATCTTAAAGCTTGCCCCTAATTTTATTTTATTTTATCGATCAGTCTCACGCCTCGTAGATATAGAATAAATGTATTTATAATTTATAGCTCCTTATCGTCCACGCTTCTCCCATAGGTTAGGCAAAATTTAGGTATTTATTTATAGCTACTAATAACTATTTCTCTCCCAAGGAAGGAAGAAATGGCTGCCGGCCGATTCTTGGTGGGCCACGACCCCCCCGTTCCTCTTCAATTGTCTTATATTTCTTTCGATCGCCATTCGCCATTCGCCCCCCCCCCTTTCTCCGCCACCCTATATGCATATAAACCAGCGACTGATTTCAACGGCCTCACTTGAATTCAGACTGGTATCCGACTCCCTACGAAAATACGAAATACGAAATATGAATCCAAGCTAAGCAATCTATATTTAATTTCAACCCGTGTACCTACTTAACTATCTGCAACTGATCTGATCTTTTAGTTAGCCCTGTTTTATCTCTATTAGTATTATTGTTATGACTTGTGAAATTTAGCCTCACGCCTTGTGTCTTTTTATATGTACATATAATTCTAATTCTATAGTTCATCTTAATTATATATCGTTGTCTCATGTCTTGTGTTAAATATATATTTAATCTTAAAGCTTGCCCCTAATTTTATTTTATTTTATCGATCAGTCTCACGCCTCGTAGATATAGAATAAATGTATTTATAATTTATAGCTCCTTATCGTCCACGCTTCTCCCATAGGTTAGGCAAAATTTAGGTATTTATTTATAGCTACTAATAACTATTTCTCTCCAAGGAAGGAAGAAATGGCTGCCGGCCGATTCTTGGTGGGCCACGACCCCCCCGTTCCTCTTCAATTGTCTTATATTTCTTTCGATCGCCATTCGCCCCCCCCCCCTTTTCTCCGCCACCCTATATGCATATAAACCAGCGACTGATTTCAACGGCCTCACTTGAATTCAGACTGGTATCCGACTCCCTACGAAAATACGAAATACGAAATATGAATCCAAGCTAAGCAATCTATATTTAATTTCAACCCGTGTACCTACTTAACTATCTGCAACTGATCTGATCTTTTAGTTAGCCCTGTTTTATCTCTATTAGTATTATTGTTATGACTTGTGAAATTTAGCCTCACGCCTTGTGTCTTTTTTTATGTACATATAATTCTAATTCTATAGTTCATCTTAATTATATATCGTTGTCTCATGTCTTGTGTTAAATATATATTTAATCTTAAAGCTTGCCCCTAATTTTATTTTATTTTATCGATCAGTCTCACGCCTCGTAGATATAGAATAAATGTATTTATAATTTATAGCTCCTTATCGTCCACGCTTCTCTCCCATAGGTTAGGCAAAATTTAGGTATTTATTTATAGCTACTAATAACTATTTCTCTCCCAAGGAAGGAAGAAATGGCTGCCGGCCGATTCTTGGTGGGCCACGACCCCCCCGTTCCTCTTCAATTGTCTTATATCTCTTTCGATCGCCATTCGCCCCCCCCCCTTTCTCCGCCACCCTATATGCATATAAACCAGCGACTGATTTCAACGGCCTCACTTGAATTCAGACTGGTATCCGACTCCCTACGAAAATACGAAATACGAAATATGAATCCAAGCTAAGCAATCTATATTTAATTTCAACCCGTGTACCTACTTAACTATCTGCAACTGATCTGATCTTTTAGTTAGCCCTGTTTTATCTCTATTAGTATTATTGTTATGACTTGTGAAATTTAGCCTCACGCCTTGTGTCTTTTTTATATGTACATATAATTCTATAGTTCATCTTAATTATATATCGTTGTCTCATGTCTTGTGTTAAATATATATTTAATCTTAAAGCTTGCCCCTAATTTTATTTTTTTTATCGATCAGTCTCACGCCTCGTAGATATAGAATAAATGTATTTATAATTTATAGCTCCTTATCGTCCACGCTTCTCCCATAGGTTAGGCAAAATTTAGGTATTTATTTATAGCTACTAATAACTATTTCTCTCCCAAGGAAGGAAGAAATGGCTGCCGGCCGATTCTTGGTGGGCCACGACCCCCCCTTCCTCTTCAATTGTCTTATATTTCTTTCGATCGCCATCGCCCCCCCCCCCTTTTCTCCGCCACCCTATATGCATATAAACCAGCGACTGATTTCAACGGCCTCACTTGATTCATTCAGACTGGTATCCGACTCCCTACGAAAATACGAAATACGAAATATGAATCCAAGCTAAGCAATCTATATTTAATTTCAACCCGTGTACCTACTTAACTATCTGCAACTGATCTGATCTTTTAGTTAGCCCTGTTTTATCTCTATTAGTATTATTGTTATGACTTGTGAAATTTAGCCTCACGCCTTGTGTCTTTTTTATATGTACATATAATTCTAATTCTATAGTTCATCTTAATTATATATCGTTGTCTCATGTCTTGTGTTAAATATATATTTATCTTAAAGCTTGCCCCTAATTTTATTTTATTTTATCGATCAGTCTCACGCCTCGTAGATATAGAATAAATGTATTTATAATTTATAGCTCCTTATCGTCCACGCTTCTCCCATAGGTTAGGCAAAATTTAGGTATTTATTTATAGCTACTAATAACTATTTCTCTCCCAAGGAAGGAAGAAATGGCTGCCGGCCGATTCTTGGTGGGCCACACGACCCCCCCGTTCCTTCCTCTTCAATTGTCTTATATTTCTTTCGATCGCCATTCGCCCCCCCCCTTTCTCCGCCACCCTATATGCATATAAACCAGCGACTGATTTCAACGGCCTCACTTGAATTCAGACTGGTATCCGACTCCCTACGAAAATACGAAATACGAAATATGAATCCAAGCTAAGCAATCTATATTTAATTTCAACCCGTGTACCTACTTAACTATCTGCAACTGATCTGATCTTTTAGTTAGCCCTGTTTTATCTCTATTAGTATTATTGTTATGACTTGTGAAATTTAGCCTCACGCCTTGTGTCTTTTTTATATGTACATATAATTCTAATTCTATAGTTCATCTTAATTATATATCGTTGTCTCATGTCTTGTGTTAAATATATATTTAATCTTAAAGCTTGCCCCTAATTTTATTTTATTTTATCGATCAGTCTCACGCCTCGTAGATATAGAATAAATGTATTTATAATTTATAGCTCCTTATCGTCCACGCTTCTCCCATAGGTTAGGCAAAATTTAGGTATTTATTTATAGCTACTAATAACTATTTCTCTCCCAAGGGAAGAAATGGCTGCCGGCCGATTCTTGGTGGGCCACGACCCCCCCGTTCCTCTTCAATTGTCTTATATTTCTTTCGATCGCCATTCGCCCCCCCCCTTTCTCCGCCACCCTATATGCATATAAACCAGCGACTGATTTCAACGGCCTCACTTGAATTCAGACTGGTATCCGACTCCCTACGAAAATACGAAATACGAAATATGAATCCAAGCTAAGCAATCTATATTTAATTTCAACCCGTGTACCTACTTAACTATCTGCAACTGATCTGATCTTTTAGTTAGCCCTGTTTTATCTCTATTAGTATTATTGTTATGACTTGTGAAATTTAGCCTCACGCCTTGTGTCTTTTTATATGTACATATAATTCTAATTCTATAGTTCATCTTAATTATATATCGTTGTCTCATGTCTTGTGTTAAATATATATTTAATCTTAAAGCTTGCCCCTAATTTTATTTTATTTTATCGATCAGTCTCACGCCTCGTAGATATAGAATAAATGTATTTATAATTTATAGCTCCTTATCGTCCACGCTTCTCCCATAGGTTAGGCAAAATTTAGGTATTTATTTATAGCTACTAATAACTATTTCTCTCCCAAGGAAGGAAAATGGCTGCCGGCCGATTCTTGGTGGGCCACGACCCCCCCGTTCCTCTTCAATTGTCTTATATTTCTTTCGATCGCCATTCGCCCCCTTTTCTCCGCCCCTCTCCGCCACCCTATATGCATATAAACCAGCGACTGATTTCAACGGCCTCACTTGAATTCAGACTGGTATCCGACTCCCTACGAAAATACGAAATACGAAATATGAATCCAAGCTAAGCAATCTATATTTAATTTCAACCCGTGTACCTACTTAACTATCTGCAACTGATCTGATCTTTTAGTTAGCCCTGTTTTATCTCTATTAGTATTATTGTTATGACTTGTGAAATTTAGCCTCACGCCTTGTGTCTTTTTTATATGTACATTATTCTAATTCTATAGTTCATCTTAATTATATATCGTTGTCTCATGTCTTGTGTTAAATATATATTTAATCTTAAAGCTTGCCCCTAATTTTATTTTATTTTATCGATCAGTCTCACGCCTCGTAGATATAGAATAAATGTATTTATAATTTATAGCTCCTTATCGTCCACGCTTCTCCCATAGGTTAGGCAAAATTTAGGTATTTATTTATAGCTACTAGCCCGGTTTTCGCGGTGCACCCCCCCCCCCCCCCCCCCCCACCACCGGTACAGGAAGTCCTAAATTTTTCTCATCCTTGTCTCCCTTATACACTCAAAGTCTTACGCCACCCCCACCTCCTTCCATAAAAGGTA
This sequence comes from Octopus sinensis, assembly GCF_006345805.1. NCBI lineage: Eukaryota > Metazoa > Mollusca > Cephalopoda > Octopoda > Octopodidae > Octopus > Octopus sinensis. Next base: position 3,428,132 of record NC_043021.1, read on the forward strand.
GTGTTCAGTCATTGCAAGATATGTTTAGTGTTGTATACGAGGTTTGAACTTAAGTTCCATTGTTTGTCTATGAATACTGCCAAACGCGAGTTTTCTTTTCAGGTACATGACGCTATTAGGACCAATACCACTTCCACCCCCACCCACAGCCTCAGGGTTGGCACCCTCAACGTCGGCACACTGAAAGGCAGATCTGGCGAGATAGTTGAATTGCTTGAACGGAGGTGGGTTGATATATGCTGCATTCAAGAAGTGAGGTGGAGAGGAGGTTCTGCTAGGTTCCTCACAGGCAAAGGACAGAGGTACAAGATTTTCTGGGCTGGGAATACTGACGGAGTCGGGGGTGTGGGCATGCTTATCGCCGAAAAATGGGTAGATAAGGTAATCGAGGTAGTCAGAGTAAGTGACAGAATAATTAAGATTAGATTAGTGCTCCACCATAGTTTAGCAACTATTATATCGGCCTATGCCCCTCAGCCAGGGCTACCTGATGGACAGAAAGACTGTTTCTATGACACCCTACTGCAGACCACATCATTGACGAACGACAGGGACCTTCTCTTTGTGGCTGGTGACTTCAATGGGCATGTTGGACGACGTGCTGGGGGCTTCCATGGCGTGCATGGAGGCTACGGTTATGGTTCCCGCAACGAGGAGGGAACCAGGCTGCTGGAGTTCTGCGATGCGAATAGTCTTATGATTTGCAACACTAACTTCAGGAAACCGACAAGCCACCTGGTCACCTACCGATCGGGCCGGCATACTAGCCAAATCGACTACATCCTTGCCAGAAAAAGGGAAAGATGGCTGCTTATAAATGCCAAAACCTTCCCAAGTGAAGAATGCACCCCACAACATAGACTGGTAGTTAGTGACTTTAGGATCAGGACTAAGAGGGCGACTAGAAGACGACCAACATGGAGAAGAAGGGTCTGGAAGCTTAAAGACCCTGCGAATGGACAGAGATTTAGAGATATGTTATTTGAAGCTTTAGACGAAATGGAAGGGAGTATAGCTACGCATGGGGTAGAAGACAACTGGACGCTTCTGAGGGACAACCTGCTGAAAGCCGCTGACCAGATCTGTGGCTGGTGCAAAGTCCCCTTAAGACCCAAAATAACGTGGTGGTGGAACAATATTGTTGACAGGGCTATTAGACAAAAGAAACAGGCTTGGAAGGCCTGGAAGAACGGTGGTAGCAGGGAAGTGTATCAGTCTGCCAGAAGGGAAGCCAGGAGACAGGTCTATCTAGCCAGAGGGGAAGCAGAGAAGGAAAAATTTGCCAATGTCCTGCGTCGTGAGGATGAAAGACTTGAGGTATTTCGTGTTGCAAGACAGTGTGTGAGAGAGAATCGTGACGTGGTAGGAGAGAAATGTGTTCGCAAGGAGGACGGTTCACTTGCACTTAATGAGGGTGCAAAGAGAGAGACTTGGAGACGCCACTATGATAGGTTGCTGAATGAAGAAAATGAATGGGATAAAGAGAGTCTGCCGAATGTCGACCCAACAGAGGGACCAGCAATCCGAGTTAACAGTTCCTTAGTAGATAAGGCAATTAGAAGCATGAAAACAGGGAAAGCCCCAGGCCCATCAGGAATTACTGCAGAGATGCTCAAAATATCTGGTGGTGTCGGCTATAGCTTAGTCACCCGTATAGTTAACCAGGTGATACACGAGGGGGTCATACCCAATGACTGGTGTAGCAGCATAATAGTCAACTGCTACAAAGGTAAAGGCGACGCCCTAGAGACAAATAACTACAGGGGCATCAAGCTGCTGGATCAGGTAATGAAGGTTACGGAGAGGGTTGTAGCCGAACTAATTAGAGAGAGAGTTACCTTAGATGATATGCAGTTTGGGTTCGTGCCAGGGAAAAGTACTACTGATGCTATATTCCTGGTAAGACAGCTGCAGGAGAAATACCTAGCCAAAGATAAGCCCTTGTACCTGGCTTTTGTTGACTTGGAGAAAGCCTTTGACAGGGTCCCCCGGTCCCTTATCTGGTGGTCAATGAGGAAACTAGGGATAGAAGAATGGTTGGTGAGAGCTGTGCAAGCCATGTACAGAGACGCTGCTAGTAAGGTGAGGGTGGGCAACGAGTACAGTGAAGAATTCCGGGTAGAGGTTGGGGTCCACCAAGGTTCAGTCCTCAGTCCCCTCCTATTTATCATAGTCCTCCAGGCAATAACGGAGGAATTCAAGACAGGTTGCCCCTGGGAGCTCCTCTATGCTGATGACCTTGCTCTAATTGCTGAGTCACTATCAGAACTGGAGGAGAAGTTCCAGGTGTGGAAACAAGGATTAGAATCGAAGGGCCTTAGAATCAACCTAGCCAAAACCAAAGTTCTAATAAGTAGGAAGGTAGATCAATCACAAACGCCTTCAGGTAGATGGCCCTGCTCGATCTGTAAAAAAGGTGTAGGTAGAAACTCTATAAGATGCACCAAGTGTAAGCTATGGACACATAAGAGGTGCAGCAATGTCAAAGGAAGGCTAACTAGGAAAATAGTTTTTGTCTGTGGCAAATGCTCAGGAGCAATAAACACTGGAAATATGCAGAGACCAACTTCTGCCACGTTCCAGGGAGACAAACTAGAAGTAGTTGATAGCTTCCGCTACCTAGGAGACCAAGTCAGTAGCGGGGGTGGGTGTGCTGAAAGTGTAACTGCTAGAGTAAGAATAGCCTGGGCAAAGTTTAGAGAGCTCTTACCCCTGCTGGTGACAAAAGGCCTCTCGCTCAGAGTAAAAGGCAGACTGTATGATGCATGTGTACGTACAGCCATGCTACATGGTAGTGAAACATGGGCCGTGACTGCTGAGGATATGCGTAAGCTCGCAAGAAATGAAGCCAGTATGCTCCGATGGATGTGTAATGTCAGTGTTCATAATCGTCAGAGTGTAAGTTCCTTGAGAGAAAAGCTGAACCTAAGAAGCGTCAGTTGTGGCGTGCAAGAGAGACGGCTGCGCTGGTATGGTCATGTGACAAGAAAGGCTGAAGATAGTTGTGTGCAAAAGTGCTACACCCTAGCAGTGGAGGGAACCTGTGGAAGAGGTAGACCCAGGAAAACCTGGGACGAGGTGGTGAAGCACGACCTTCGAACTTTAGGTCTCACTAAGGAAATGTCTAGAGACCGAGACCTATGGAAGTATGCTGTGCATGAGAAGACCCGGCAAGACTAGTCAGGCCATAACCCGTGCCCCGACCTGGGACGTAGTCAGTCCTGTGCATACCTTCCTTCTTGTGACACTTATGAAGACCTGTTGAGGCAAGTGAAAATCAAATCAAATCAAAACAAATCAAAATAGATGAACATCAGTGGAATTGTATTCTTTGTGGTACCAGTGCCGGTGGCACACAAGAAAACCACCCAAACGTGGCCGTAACCAGTACCGCATCGACTGGCCTCCGTGCTGTGGGCACAACAAACACCATCCGATCGTGGCCGTTCGCCAGCCTCATCTGGCACCTGTGCCGGTGGCACATAAAGACACCATCCGAAGACCCGGCGACGTAGTCAGTCCACCTGTGCATACCTTCCCTCTTATGACACTTGTGAAGACCTGTTGAGGCAAGTGTGTGACACTTGTGAAGACCTGTTGAGGCAAGTGAAAATCAAACCAAATCAAAATAGATGAATATCAATGGAATTTGTATCTTTGTGGTTCCAGTACCGGTGGCACACAAGAAAACCATCCGAAGTGGCCGTAGCTGGTACCGCATCGACTGGCCTCCGTGCTGTGGGCACAACAAACACCATCTGATCGTGGCCGTTCGCCAGCCTCACCTGGCACCTGTGTCGGTGGCACATAAAAACACACCATCCAAGACCCGGCGACGTAGTCAGTCCACCTGTGCATACCTTCCCTCTTATGACACTTGTGAAGACCTGTTGAGGCAGAGGCAAGTGTGTGACACTTTGTGAAGACCTGTTGAGGCAGAGGCAAGTGTGTGACACTTGTGGAGACCTGTTGAGGCAAGTGTGTGACACGCGTGACACTTGTGAAGACCTGTTGAGGCAAGTGAAAATCAAACCAAATCAAAATAGATGAACATCAATGGAATTTGTATCTTTGTGGTTCCAGTACCGGTGGCACACAAGAAAACCATCCGATCGTGGCCGTTCGCCAGCCACATCTGGCACCTGTGTCGGTGGCACATAAAGACACCATCCGAAGACCCGGCGACGTAGACAGTCCACCTGTGCATACCTTCCTTCTTGTGACACTTGTGAAGACCTGTTGAGGCAAGTGAAAATCAAATCAAATCAAAACAAATCAAAATAGATGAGCATAAATGGAATTTGTATCTTTGTGGTACCAGTGCCGGTGGCACACAAGAAAATCATCCGAACGTGGCCGTAGCCAGTACCGCATAGACTGGCCTCCGTGCTTTGGGGACGTAACAAACACCATCCGATCGTGGCCGTCCGCCAGCCTCATCTGGCACCTGTGTCGGTGGCACATAAAAACACCATCCGAGCGTGGCCGTCTGCCAGCCTCGTCTGGCACCTGCCAGCCTCATCTGGCACCTGTGTCGGTGGCACATAAAAACACCATCCGAGCGTGGCCGTCTGCCAGCCTCGTCTGGCACCTGTGTCGGTGGCACATAAAACACCATCCGAGCGTGGCCGTCTGCCAGCCTCGTCTGCACCTGTGTCGGTGGCACATAAAAAACACATCCGAGCGTGGCCGTTCGCCAGCCTCGTCTGGCACCTGTGTCGGTGGCACATAAAATCACCCACTACACTCTCGGAGTGGTTGGCGTTAGGAAGGGCATCCAGCTGTAGAAACACTGCCAGATCTGACTGGCCTGGTGCAGCCTTCGGGCTCCCCAGACCCCAGTTGAACCGTCCAACCCATGCTAGCATGGAAAACGGACGCTAAATGATGATGATGATGATGATGATATATATATATATATATTATATATATATATATATATATATTATATATATATATATATATATACACGACAGGCTTCTTTCATTTCTGTCTACCAAATCCACTCACAAGGCATTGGTCGGCCCGGGGCTATAGTAGAAGACACTTGTCCAAGATGCCACACAGTGGGACTGAACCCGGTACCATGTGGTTGGTTAGCAAGCTACTTACCACACAGCCACTCGTGTTATTAAGGATCTGTAGGATTACATTAACGTAGAACAAAGAGTTAGATGTCAACATGTCAAAGAAGAAAGTTCTATTTTATCGCAGGGCCATCTGAGAAATGGTCTTATTCAATGTGTAGGCACAGGAACTCAATTCTGCATATTCAGTGAAAGCAGTGGATGCACAAATGGTGTGGTGGAATCTCAGGAAGATTGACTGAATTAAGACTTCAGATATGATAGATGGACGTGTATCCTCTTCTTTTTTAACCCTTTCGTTACTAACCCGGCTGAAACCGGCTCTGGCTCTGTAGTACAAATGTCTTGTTTTCATAAGTTTTGAATTAAAATCTTTCACCAAACCTTAGTCACAATTAATGTTCCTAAAACTAGCTGAATGACAACCAAGTTATTTTACTAAATTCTTTGTTATATTTAAAATAATTGAGAGAAAAACAGAGAATCTCAAAATAAATAAATACAGTAATGAAAGGGTTAAGATGGCCAGGTGCTATTTGAGAGAGATTTTTTTGTCGCTATGTCTAACAGGTTGAGCAGGCTATATTCCTTCATTGGCTCTGTACATTTGTAGATTCTGATAGCCGTAACTATGGAGATGGGCAAGATAGACTCAGTCAGAATACGGCAGTTATTGCTTATATGCACTTATTGTTGATTGCCTGCATCCCAGTTGGAGGCAAAGGTTACGATAGCCAAGATGACGATATCTATCTGCTGCTGCTGCTGGACTATCAGGGTTAATCTTTATATATAAAAGTGAAGTTGTGTGTCTGTCTCCTACGATTTAGATTCCTAACTACTCCCACATTTTGCGGTGCAGTTTAACCAAAACCGGGTATCTTATAGTCATGATTCATATCGAGTCAACGATTTAAAAAAAAAAATTTACCATCATTTTTTTCCATTTTTAATGCGTTTTTTTTTCGCTATTATATGAGGGAAGTAACTCTCTAAAAATGTCTACGCTGAGTCAATGATTAAAAAAAAAATTTACCATAATTTTTTTCCATTTTTAATGCATTTTTTTGCTATTTTTTGGCTATAACTCTCTAAAAATGCTTATATAGTTATTTCCCTTACAAACCCGAGCAACGCCGGGCGATACTGCTAGTAATCTATATCTAATCACAAGTACAACACTAAGTACATCTCTAAGACACTTAAATTGTAAATGGGTTTTATAGGATAAGTTCACTTGGTCACTTTAAGAAGCAAATCACTATAATTAAGGATTAGTTTTTTTAGCTTACAGAGCTGAGTTAACACGCTGCTATGGACCTGGAGAATTGGCCAGGGAATCTACACCAGTGCATTTGTCTCCGAAAATTTGATTAATGTACATGAGCTTTATGGATCCTCTAGAACTTGATGATTGCTGTAGTAGCTCCAAGATAGCTTTCGTGTGATCCCTTGATCCTTCTAGGTCTGCAGTAATTCAAACATGAACTGATGTGAACCATGTTGATCTGTCCAGTCTGTACCAGCATGGAAAGCAGCTGTGAATGTTGTGGTTGTTGATGATACATTAAGAAGGTCCTTCCTCTTGCTTCCTTGTGGTTACTCAGCCTGCTAGAAATAGTAGCCAAATCTCCCTCAAACCACACCCTTTTGTCTTGGAGAGGCATGATTGGACAGATTGTATAACAAAGTCCTCCAAACATATCTGGTGACTGGCTTGGCCATGAAAGTAATTAGAGGGAGATTTGGTTGCTATTTTCCACAGATTGTGTAAACACAAAGAGACTCTCATTAATTCAGGTTCATGACCCATAGTTGTAGCTAGTGGAGGCCATATGGCTTAGTGGTTTGGGTGTTGGACTCTTGATCATAACATTGTGGTTTCAATTCCTGGACTGGGTGACGCATTGTGTTCTTGAGCAATACACTTCATTTCTTGTTGCTCCAGTTCACTCAGCTCGCAAAAATGAGTAATTCTGTGATGGACCAGTGTCCTGTCCAGGTGGGGAATTTTTATGCCATGAAAACCAAGAATCCAGCCCTTATGAGTCGGTATGACTTGAGAAGATAAAAAGAAGAATTTGTAGTCAGTGATACAGCTGTATTTGTGACATTCACTTAACAGTAATCTTTATATATAAAAGAAGTTGTGTGTCTGTCTCCTGCGATTTAGATTCCTAACTACTCCCACATTTTGCGGTGCAGTTTAACCAAAACCGGGTATCTTATAGTCGTGATTCATATCGAGCCCTTCTGGGTATTAGCGTGCGTCTACGATGAGTCTACAATTTAAAAAAAAATTTACCATCATTTTTTTCCATTTTAATGCATTTTTTCGCTATTATATAAGGGAAGTAACTCTCTAAAAATGTCTACGATGAGTCAACGATTTAAAAAAAAATTTACCATCATTTGTTTTCCATTTTTAATGCATTTTTTGCTATTTTTTGGCTATAACTCTCTAAAAATGCTTATATAGTTATTTCCCTTACAAACCCGAGCAACGCCGGGCGATACTGCTAGTGAAATATAAATAAAAGCCTTTGTAATGTATTTAGATCAAGTTGTTAACGCTTTGTTCTCTCTACTCCTAGAATACCATCCAACAAGTATCAAACCAAAATATCATGGCGGAAAATGAATACAACTGGTCTCAGGAAGAGGACACAAAAAACTTCATAATAAATCTAAATGCTGACAAACTTTCCTACAACACTGGCAATGCCGATTGCCTTGCACAAGACACTCACACCATGTTTACAGTGGAGCAAAATGCTCAAACAGCTGCTACAACCAGTCACAAGTCAACGTTGCCCATTCGGCGCAACAAGTTAAAAAACCTGCATCGTATGGAACACAACAGCCTAGAGACAATTACAAACAGCAACAGATTGCTTCAAGAACTGCAAGGATCACTCACACCGGCTATTGAAGAGGACCCCGATGACATATTCGCTAAGCTAATAGGCTTTGAGCTTAAAAAAATCAGAAGTGACATTCTGAAGTCTGAACTTAAACTGGAAATCATGAGTATATGCCACAAATTTCATATAAAACAAAGAGCGGAAGCTGCTCACTGAAGCTGCTCGCAGAACAAACAAAGCAGGGGGTTGTTATTTACTGTTACCATTCCACTGCTGTTATTTGTTGATATTCAATTTCAACTGAAAGAAATATGTCAATTCCATTTTTTTTTTTTTTTTTTTTTTTATGCTGAAATTTGGCATTGACAAAATATTTTCATCACAAAAATTAAAATCATATGGGGAAAGGCAAATCAATATGAACCTTACTTATCCAAAATTCAGTAAAGAGGGTTTTATTAAGGCTGATTTTTTTATAGTTTTTTTTCATGTTGATTTTCAATTTTATTTAATTTTTTTTTTTTTTTTTTACAGTTAGATTCTTTTTTATACCTAGAAAGCATTTTGTAGAATTCTAAAAAAAAATATATGTTTTATGTATTTAAAATTAAATAGGCTGTGTGGTAAGTAGCTTGCTTACCAACCACATGGTTCCGGGTTCAGTCCCACTGTGTAACACCTTGGGCAAGTGTCTGCTACTATAGCCTCGGGCCGACCAAAGCCTTGTGAGTAGATTTGGTAGACGGAAACTGAAAGAAACCCATCACTTATATATACACAGACACGACAGAAGTAAACAGACACTCTTATAATCATTAAAATTTCTTTAAATCTGGAATTATACATTCAAAATTATAATGTGAATATTTAGTTGACATGCCCTTTGCATTTTTCAATGCAAGGACCCCATTAGGCATGTTACCGATCAGATGAATATTCTCTTGTGGAATTTCTTGCCAAGTTTCATGCAAGTAATCTCAAAAGATCTGGCTTCGAAGATGCTTTCTTGTTCTTTTTAGGAAGTGTCCTGTCCATTATGTCCCAGAGGTGTCCAATAGAGTTCATATCTGGTGACTGGCTTGGCCATGAAAGCTTTTTAATGCCATTTTCATCCAACAAATCTTGGGTCATTTTAGCCGTGTGACAAAGAACTCCATCTTTCAAATATAAAAAGTCTTCTTTAATCATTTCACCACTGGATAAGATTGGAAAGAGTCCTTTCTGCAATATGGACACATTTATTTGAGTTTATCGTTTCCTCTCACTCCACTAGCTCTGATCGATCATTGCTCCAAATTGATCTCCAGACCATCACAGAATAGCTGCAATCTTTTCATATCAAATTCTTGATCAGAGACCTACACTCGACCACTGTCAGATAATGGTGGGAGCACTCCGTCGGTTACGACGACGAGGGTTCTGGTTGATCCGAATCAACGGAACAGCCTGCTCGTGAAATTAACGTGTAAGTGGCTGAGCACTCCACAGACACGTTTACCCTTAATGTAGTTCTCGGGGATATTCAGCGTGACACAGAGAGTGACAAGGCCGGCCCTTTGAAATACAGGTACAACAGAAACAGGAAGTAAGAGTAAGTTGTGGTGAAAGGGTACAGCAGGGATCACCACCATCCCCTGCCGGAGCCTCGTGGTGCTTTAGGTGTTTTCGCTCAATAAACACTCACAACGCCCGGTCTGGGAATCGAAACCGCGATCCTATGACCGCGAGTCCGCTGCCCTAACCACTGGGCCATTGCGCCTCCACTGTCAGATAATACGGCAACTGTGAACTCATCAGAGAATATGACAGCGTCCCAAAATGCTAGCGGTCTCTCCACCATTTCACTGGCCCAATCTTTTCTCCACTTGATGTTGGCTGGTCGAAGAAGTGGTCTCCTTCCTGCTGCTCTGCCATATTAACCAAGTTTGTGGAGACATCTGACAGCTGGGACTGACATCAACTTGCTCTGCTTTGTCTGAGGATTAACCTCTACACTTCTCTTAACAAAGCGAAGGGTCCTGTCAGAGGATCTTTGTCGATCTGGGCAAGGTGATGTGGGCTCCTTCCCCTCTCTTGTGACTTGTACAGTCACTCTATTAACTGTAGAAAGCCGGATCCCAAGGTTTTCTGCAATTTTACACTATGCCCACCTTCAGAATGACCCACAATACAGCCTCTTTGAAATTTAAATAGTTCCAAGGCTTCTTTTGTACATGGCATAATTAAACAGTCACATATAGAACCTGAAACATAAAAATATCAATTAATAAAGAATAGAAACTTTTACAAGTTAGAATAAACATAAAATGATGTTTTATGGGGTGTCTATTTACTTCTGTTATGTCTGTGTATACATATATATACCTGTGTGTGTGTATTTGTCCCCTCCTCCATCACAACTGGTGTTGGTATGTTTATGTCCCCGTAACTTGGCAGTTTCACAAAAGAGACTGATAGAATAAGTAAGAGGCTTAAAAAATAAGTCCTGGAGTTGATTTGTTTGACTATAGATCCTTCAAAGTAGTGCTCCAGCATGGCTACAGTCAAATGACTGAAACAAATAAAATACCTACCTATCTATATATATCTATCTATCAATATATATATATATATATATATATATAAGCGAACCATCCGAACGTGGCCATTGCCAGGCTCGCCTGGCCCCCGTGCCGGTGGCATGTAACAAGCACCATCCGACCGTGGCCGTTTGCCAGCCTCGTCTGGCACCTGTGCTGGTGGCACGTAAAAAGCACCCACTACACTCACAGAGTAGTTGGTGTTGGTGTTAGGAAGGGCATCCAGCCATAGAAACATTGTCAGATCAGACTGGGCCTGGTGCAACCTTCTGGCTTCCCAGACCCCAGTTGAACTGTCCAACCCATGCCAGCATGGAAAGCAGACGCTAAATGATGATGATGATGATATATATATATATAAAACAAAACAGGAAGTTTGGAAAATTATTGGTATTTTTTATTCCTCATTACACTTGTTTCATTTGCTTATAGGAATTACAGAATTTTACATGTAAGAAATTTCCTATTAGAAATTCTTCAGACAGAGAAATTAAATTAAACACCTTTTACATTTGGATGAATCATTTATAAAAGGGGCTAAGATCCCCTTTGGTCATTCATGACCATGGGATTTGTACCTAGAAAGTTACCCTCCGAGGCACAAATCCAGGCAAGGTTTATGGAAAACCTGCAGTCACGCATGCATACCAGACTCCTCTCTCCACACCACTAATGTTATCCAAGGGAAAGGTAAAGGCTGATACAGCTTGGCACCAGTGACATCAGAGCAAAGTGAAATAAAGTGTCTTGCTCAAGAACACAACACACAGCCTGGTCCAGGAATCGAACTCACTACCACATGATTGTAAGCTTGATGCTCTAACCACTGAGCCATGTGCTTTCACTGAATCATTTATATTTAGTGTGGTGTTGGCAGTCGGTGTTATGGGATGTGATGAGCTTGTGGTGCCGGTGGAGAGGATGACAGATGAGGTGGGTGGAAGTAGGGCTTGCAGGGGCCGGCAGAAGACTGGAGGGCGCATGTGCGGCAGGAAGCGGAAGCGGTCAAGCGGGACGCACGTGTGGTCATCGAGGAAGCAGGCAGTTCGAGCATAGATGAGGAAGCGACAGGACATGTCGAATTCGTAAGTGACTTCTGATCTTCGCCGAGGTAAGGCCTTTTTGTATTTTCTTTCTCTCGTTGCTTCTCCTTCTGTTGTCCTCTTCATCCATCACACTACATTTAGTTACTAATTAGGATTAGTATAAATAGTTGGGGTGAAGGAAGGAAGAACAAACCAAATCTTTATATATAAAAGTGAAGTTGTGTGTCTGTCTCCTACGATTTAGATTCCTAACTACTCCCACATTTTGCGGTGTAGTTTAACCAAAACCGGGTATCTTATAGTCGTGATTCATATTGAGCCCTTCTGGGTATTAGCATGAGTCTACGATTTAAAAAAAAATTTACCATCATTTTTTTCCATTTTAATGCATTTTTTCGCTATTATATAAGGGAAGTAACTCTAAAAATGTCTACGATGAGTCAACGATTTAAAAAAAAATTTACCATCATTTTTTTTCCATTTTAATGCATTTTTTCGCTATTATATAAGGGAAGTAACTCTCTAAAAATGTCTACGATGAGTCAACGATTTAAAAAAAAATTTACCATAATTTTTTTTCCATTTTTAATGCATTTTTTTGCTACTTTTTGGCTATAACTCTCTAAAAATGCTTATATAGTTATTTCCCTTACAAACCCGAGCAACGCCGGGCGATACTGCTAGTATTACTTAAAAGAAAAGTCAGTGTTATATACACACACACATACACTTGTTGGGAAGCACACCTGTGCTTTTAACAGATATTAAACGAAACAAACTAACCTAGTTTTGGTTCCAGTTTGATTGCTAATTCATCTTTTCTGTTATAAAATAACTTCCCTGTACTCACCAAATCCTCAATTGTACTTATCCTTTATTAATGGATACCTTTGATCATAAAAGGTCAAGCCGCCCCGACAGGCCTTGTGCTGGTGGCGCATAAAAAGCACCATCCGTTCGTGGCCGTTGCCAGCGCCGCCCCGACTGGCCTCGTGCCGGTGGCACATAAAAGGCACCATCCGTTCGTGGCTGTTGCCAGCGCCGCCCCGACTGGCCGTGTGCCGGTGGCACATAAAAAGCACCATCCGTTCGTGGCCGTTGCCAGCCTCACCTGGCACGTAAAAAGCATCATCCGTCCGTGGCCGTTTGCCAGCTCTGTCTGGCACCTGTGCGGGTGGCACATAAAAAGCACCCACTACACTCACAGAGTGGTTGGCGTTAGGAAGGGCATCCAACCGTAGAAACACTGCCAGATCAGACTGAAGCCTGGTGCAGCCTTCTGGCTTTCCAGACCCAGTTGAACCGTCCAACCCATGCTAGCATGGAAAGTGGACGCTAAATGATGATGATGATGATGATGATGATGCATACTGACGAGGTGTGAAGTTAAGAGACATAACTACGTGATGTAGGTCTTGAGGCGAGCGAGCTGGTAGAAATGTTAGCACGCCGGGCGAAATGCGTCGCCATATTTCGTCTGCCATTACGTTCTGAGTTCAAATTCCGCCGAGGTCGACTTTGCCTTTCATCCTTTCGGGGTCGATAAATTAAGTACCAGTTACGCACTGGGGTCGATGTAATCGACTTTATCTGTTTGTCTGTTCTTGTTTGTCCCCTCTATGTTTAGCCCCTTGTGGGTAGTAAAGAAATAGGTATTTCGTCTGCGGTTACGTTCTGAGTTCAAATTCTGTCGAGGTTGACTTTGCCTTTCATCCTTTCGGGGTCGATAAATTAAGTACCAGTTATGCACAGGGGTCGATGTAATCGACTTTATCCATTTGTCTGTCCTTGTTTGTCCCCTCTATGTTTAGTCCCTTGTGGGTAATAAAGAAACAGATGTAGGTCTTGAGGTTAAAGTTTATTACATTCATTTTCGTGCACATGCTACATGGACAAGCTAAACAACACTGTTTGTCTCGGGTTGCTGTGTCAATCCATAATGACCAGTCAACCCATGCTAACAGCGGAAACAAACTTGAAACAATGGTGATGATGATGCTCAAACGTTGAAATTACGGTTTCAAATCCCAGGCTGGTGATGTGTTGGGTTCTTGAGCAAAACACTTCATTACACATAGCTCCAGTTCACTTAGCTGTAAATGGGTATCTCTGCAACATATTGGGGTTTCATTCAGGGGGTAATGTTAGCCTGCCCACCTCGCCAGTGGGGTGGCCTCATTCAAAAGCTACAACAATGTGAGGAAGTACATTGTGATCAGCAATGTATAACAACATCAGTTAATATGATTGATGCCAAGATTCTGTGATATAGACTACTAACCCTTTAGTGTTCACATTATTCTACCCAAATTGATGCTTCTTCATCCACATTGCCTTGAACTAATCAGGCATTATCTTGTAGCTTTGAGATTTTGATAAGGTAGCTGTTAATTTTTAAAACGATATTGTAGGGTTGGTGTGAGGGACCAGATCTGGCCATTTTGAACATAGAACAGGCAGAATACTTTTGGCCGGATATGGCCGGTTTAAATGCTAAAGGGTTAAGGAAGTTGGAAAAGATGCATGATAGTGGAATTTTAATCCAGAAGCCCCCTAATTATGAAGTGAACTTAAATATTTGGCCATATCTCTCTACACATACGTAGTAATAGTAATAATAATAATAATAATAACTCTTTCTACTAAAGGCACAAGGCCTGAAATTTTGGGAGAGGGGACTAGTCGATTATATCAACCCCAGTGTTCCACTGGTACTTAATTTATCAACCTGAAATGATGAAAGGTAAAGTCAACCTCAGTGGAATTTAAACTCAGAACGTAAAGACAGATGAAATGCCACAAAGCATTTTGCCTGGTGTGTTAACATATTTCTTTATCTATGTTATAAAAAAACATTTCGCTAAACCCTGGAACTTCTACCTTTATAAGTAGGCTGTAATATCCTTGGCACTTTCGTGTATATTTGCTACCCTGGTAACTTTTTATTTATTTATTTTTTCCGTGTTATTTGTACACATTGAAAAAATACACACACACATATATATATATTATCTTATATATATATATATATATATATATATATATATATATATATATATATAAAACAATATGCCTGCATATTGTTCTGGTGTCCACTGAATTTTTCTCTAGAGAACATTCTTTCATTGTAGTTTGATCGTAGGTGATCTACTTCTAGCATATGGCTGTCCACATAGTGGTTTTTAGCCCTTTAAATAAATATATATATATATATATATATATATATATATATATAATTCATCTGATATTAGTATATAATTGCATATGACATGAAGTTAAGGCTCCTTAATGAAACCAACTGTTAATGTGTACAGGGTGAAATAACCAGTATAGGGGAGCAAACTCTCCGAGAACCGCCACATAAGGAATTAGTAAAACGTGAAATATTTTCCTCTTCTGCTTACAACCGATACAATAAGCGAGAGTCGGAACGAGACCACACACATTTCTATGGATAGACTGACTGACGTTGATCGAAGCTTACGGGTGGTGAATGTTACCATCAAATTGAAAGTGAATTGCCAAATGCAAAGAGTGGAAGAGATTATCAATCATAATTCATAACTGTATTTGTTTATATAAACGCGAATCTTTATTTATTTTATTTCAAGTTGAAGAAAACTAGTAACGATTCTCAAACCAATTATTTAAAATTAAATAGACCATAAAACGTTGTTTTATTTAATCACAAAACCCGTTCCTTAGACGAGAGACCATGTTGTGCTTTTGTCGTTTGCCATGTCGTACACATGTGTGCCTTCAGTAAGATCTGTTTTGATTGGCTAATAAACTAGCAACAAGCTGTCGAAACGATGTAAGACGTTCCCTTATTGGTTGTTCTAGTTCATATATAAAGCGAGACCCAGTGTTTTGCCAATCGACGTTGTGTGTCCTAAACTGCGATCGAATGTAATTCGTTCGATCATTGATTTGCAAATTTGTCTCGACAACAGAAAAATGGCGTCGATGGAAAGGGTGGACCTGACGATGACATCGAGTCAGATCGAATTATTAATTGAGTTGTACAGAGAACGGGAACTGCTTTGGAACCCTGACCACGAAAACTACACATACAGACCCGCCCGAGCAATGGCTCTACGCGAAATTGCAGAAAAAATGGGTGTTGGATGGACAGGTCAGTTGTAGCTGAGCTTTGTATTGTGAATATTTTAGGAATGTATATATATACGTTACGTTACATTAAAAAAAAAAAACAGGAAAATAATTACATAAATACGTTTCCAAAACAATAGATGTTAACACGTTCAGAGTGTTAAAATAGCGAGAGATTTTTATAATTGGTAATCAGTTGTTTTCAATTAGATTAATAGTGTGTATGTGTAATACTCGTGTGTTGCTTATGTTGTGTCCTGTAACCTAGCACATTAACAACAACTAGAAAACGATGAAATAAGTACCAGGCTGGATGGAATAAGTCCTGGGGGATCGATACGGTCGACGCGAACGACGACCTCCTCTACAAAACAGAAGGGACTACAATGAAGTATCATGCTGGAATCCCTGAATATCTACTAAAATTTTAAGGTATATTTGTTTCATTGTTTATAAAAATATATTATAAAACGGTATAAGTCAATTTGATTAGTCTTCGTAAACACAGTTCATGAAATGATTTCTACTGTAGATATTATAGTCCTGGAATGTATACAAAAATTCGGTTAATATTAAGTTTTACACCCGGCCACCAAAACAAAACACAACGTCTATTAGGGGTACCAAAAAAAAATGTGTATTAGAGGAATATGAAAACCAAAATTTGCGCCAAGGAACCGATTACTCGGCAGAGGAAGAATCATCCTGGACCCGGATAAAGTGTCGCAGCTTCCAAAGACAAATGCGGGCAGAGTTCTGATCGAAGCATACTCTCTTTTACTCTTTTACTTGTTTCAGTCATTTGACTGCGGCCATGCTGGAGCACCGCCTTTTTTAATCGAGCATATCGACCCCGGGACTTATTCTTTTTGTAAGCCCAGTACTTATTCTATCGGTCTCTTTTTGCCGAACCGCTAAGTGACGGGGACGTAAACACACCAGCATCGGTTGTCAAGCAATGCTAGAGGGACAAACACAGGCACACAAACACACACATACATACATATATATATACATATACATATATACGACAGGCTTCTTTCAGTTTCCGTCTACCAAATCCACTCACAAGGCATTGGTCGGCCCGGGGCTAAAGCAGAAGACACTTGCCCAAGATGCCACGCAGTGGGACTGAACCCGGAACCATGTGGTTGGTTAGCAAGCTACTTACCACACAGCCACTCCTGCGCCTATGTACTAAAACCGCTCATAACTTTTTCATTTCTACAAATTTTCACAAAAGTGTTTCGATTCCGTCTTCTGCATAACGGAATTGATACGATTATCCAAAAAATAAAAAATGTTTTTTTTTTTTAGAAATACCCCCCCCCCCCAATTTCCAAACTTTCCACTGTTTTTCTATTAAAAAAAAAATCTTGCTCTTCACAATGGAATTAATACCTTTATCCAATAACAAAGTTCATTAACAATATTAGTGGAGACACAACCGTCCAGTGGTACGAATATTATAAGGAAATATGTATCCAAAAACTACTAACTCCACCCGCATCTCTATTGGAGACTGCAACACTTTATCCTCATCCAAGATGACTTTTCCTCTGCCGAATAATCAATCGGTTAGTTGGCGCAAATTTTGGTTTCCAAATTCCTTTAATACACTCTCTTTACTCTTTTACTTGTTTCAGTCATTTGACTGTGGCCATGCTGGAGCACCGCCTTTAGTTGAGCAAATCGACCCCGGGACTTATTCTTTGTAAGCCCAGTACTTATTCTATCGGTCTCTTTTGCCGAACCGCTAAGTGACGGGGACGTAAACACACCAGCACCGGTTGTCAAGCAATGCTAGGGGGACAAACACAGACACACATATATATATACATATATACGACAGGCTTCTTTCAGTTTCCGTCTACCAAATCCACTCACAAGGCATTGGTCGGTCTGGGGCTATAGCAGAAGACACTTGCCCAAGATGCCATGCAGTGGTACTGAACCCGGAACTATGTGGCTGGTTAGCAAGCTACTTACCACACAGCCACTCCTGCGCCTACACACATTAACCACATTTTTTTTTACCCCTATCAGACTTTTTTGTTTTGGTGGCCCTGGGTGTTAAACTTAATATTAAGCAAAAATTCTAACGTATGATGTTTTATGTCTATAAAATATACCATAAACTCAGTTTAATTAATCTTAATTGTCACTCATGTAAATTATGATTTATTTGTAAATTGGATGATTGTAGCATGCCATTTCTATGCAGTCCCTTCTGTTCTGTACTGGAGATCATTGCTTAGGTACATAATCTACTTTAAGTGCGGAAACGAAATTTGCTTAGAGGGAGCAAATACAGATCCAACCTAGGATGTTTAAAGCCAGCTGTCAAGCAATGACAGATATACATTTACACACACGTGTATGTTAATGTATGTATGTGTATCTCTCTCTCTGTATATATATATAATGGAATTTGTAGTTGTGATACCAGTGCAGGTGGCACGTAAGAGAACCATCCGATCGTGGCCGTAGCCAGCGCCACCCTGACTGGCCTCCGTGCCGGTGGCACGTAAAAAGCACCATCCGATCGTGGTCTTTGCCAGCTTTGTCTGGTCTCCGTGCCGGTGGCACGTAAAAAGCACCCACTACACTCACGGAGTGGTTGGCATTAGGAAGGGCATCCAGCTGTAGAAACACTGCCAGATCAGACTGGGCCTGGTGCAGCCTTCTGGCTTCCCAGACCCCAGTTAAACCGTCCAACCCATTGGACGTTAAACCGGACGTTAAATGATGATGATGATGATGATATATACACACTCACACACACATGATGAGCCTCCAGATTCTGTCTCTCAAATTCACTTACAATGTACTGTCCAGCCTGGAACTATATTAGAAGGCACTTTCTTGATGTGCTCTGCAATGGAACTGGACCCGAAACACATGGATATGTGCCTTGAGTGGAGTTTACATTGTTACCAAGCATTTGAGCCAAGTCACTGATTTGAGGATTAAATTCTTTCCTCCTCACCTTCCCATCAGTCTTTGACATTTTGAGAAAAAAAACTGAGGGCCTTGGGTGCTGCTCTTTCTTGACTTAGCAGTAAATAGATAAAACTGATTGGCACAGGTATGGCTGTGTGGTTAAGAAGGTTCAATCCCACTGCATGGTACCTTGGGCAGGTGTCTTCTCCTAGAGCTTCATGCTGATATAAGCCTAATGAATGGATTTGGTAGACAGAAACTGAATGAAGCCCACTCTGTGTGTGTGTGTGCATGCATGTATATGAGTGAGTCTTTGTATTTCCCACCACCACCACCACCACTGTTTGACAACTGGGGTTGGTTTATTCAACTAAACTCTCCAAGGCAGTGCTCCAACATGGCCGTGGTCCAATGACTGAAACGACTATAAGAGATAAAACTCTCTTGAAAGTTTTGTATTGTAAAAATAAAAGTTATGTCGGGTCAGAATGTGAAAACAGCTTTTTACAAAGAAGAAATATTAAATATTCCAAACCCATGTCACTTCAAATATTAAACCTCAGATTTGTCCCAAGCAAGCAACAATAAGCTATGGTACAACCACACTTGGAATTCGCATCATCAGTTTGGAACCCCTATCTTGCTCAGAACATTGACCTCCTGGAATCTGTTCAGAGACATGCAACCAAATGCATACTCTCCATCAGACACCTACCATACTCTGAGCACCTTGTTTCCCTGGGCATGGATTCACTGAAGCTCCGGAGTCTGGCGATGGACTTGGTAAACACCCACAAAGTTATCAACCACCTCACCAACAACAACAACAACACTGAACACCTTTTTGATCTCCATGTGTCCAACACACGTGGACATGCCTACAAAGTCAGAAAACAGCACAGCTCCCATGACTTTCAGAAACATTTTTTCACGCTCAGAGTTGCTGAAGCATGGAACAAACTGCCTGCGTCAGTTGTTGACTGCCATGACACTGCATTCTTTAAGGCCCTCATGCTTTCCGAAATCCGCCGAAACTACACCTGATTATACATACACTTTAGATGAGTTGTAGTGCACTGTACACAATGTTTTATTATTATCAATAACAAATAATCCATTTTTTCCTTACATTCTATCATTTCTATCATCTCACATATTTAATGTATTACTTTACTTTTGGATTTCTTATTCTTTTTCTTTATCTGACGTATTCTCGTTGGCGGCCTGTAATGTTGAGCTTACAACTTCTATTTTGCAGAGGACCTGGTGAAAAAGAAATGGAATGTCCTGAAGTCTGCATACAACCGAGAACTAAAGAGACTGATTGAATTATCTAGAATTAGCTCAGATGTTTATGCCCCACAATGGTGGCTTTTCCAGAACTTGGACCGGTTCCTCAGACCACATGCCCTCTCACGGAAGGTACAAACTATTTTGCATTCTACTTTTAGCGGTCATCATCATCATCATCATTTCGCGTCCGCTTTCTATGCTAGCATGGGTTGGATGGTTCAACTGGGGTCTGGGAAGCCAGAAAGCTGCATCAGGCCCAGTCTGATCTGGCAGTGTTTCTACGGCTGGATGCCCTTCCTAACGCCAACCACTCCGTGAATGTAGTGGGTGCTTTTTACGTGCCACCCGCACAGGTGCCAGACGGAGCTGGCAAACGGCCACAGGCGGATGGTGCTTTTTACGTGCCACCGGCACGGGTGCCAGGCGAGGCTGGCAACGGCCACAATCGGATGGTGCTTCTTACGTGCCGCCGGCATGGTGTTTTAGAGAAAGTTATCATTGGGGTTAACCCTTTAGTATTTAAACTGGCCATATCCAGTCCAAATATTTTACCTGTTTTGTGTTCAAACTGGCCAGGTCCAGCCCCTCACACCTACCCTACTATTTGCTCTTAACATTTAAAATCTTCAAGTTCTTCCTTACACAATTAACTATGGCTTTGTTACAACTACTTCCAATTTTGTTTAAACTTGGATGGAAGCCATGGGGACCCTTGACCCAATACTCTACATGCTATTATTTATAGTTTAGTCTACTTCAAGTTCCACTGTAAAAAAATAGCATACTTCAATTCTTCCAAAATTTTAAAATTCTTATAATGTTACAAGATTGATGTTTGCATCCACTAAGGCACCAGTGCTTGTATCATTAATGATTGCATCTTTATTTATTCAAGACAGAATCACCACCCTCCAATTTATTTCATGTCTCTTGGTGTTTCTATATTTGTATGATGTATGAAGGTTGGCTGAAAAGTTCATGGTCTGAGCAACATACTCCTATGGAATGTGGCCAAATAACATTTATTTTTCAACATAGTTCCCCATTGCAGTTCGCACACTTCTTCCATTGGTGTTGCAGTGCTTGAATCCCATTCTTTTATTCTTTTACTTGTTTCAGTCATTTGACTGCGGCCATGCTGGAGCACCGCCTTAATCGAGCAACTCGACCCCGGGACTTATTCTTTGTAAGCCAGTACTTATTCTATCGGTCTCTTTTGCCGAACCGATAAGTAACGGGGACGTAAACACACCAGCATCGGTTGTCAAGCAATGCTAGGGGGACAAACACAGGCACACAAACACATACACATACATATATATATACACATATACGACAGGCTTCTTTCAGTTTCCATCTACCAAATCCACTCACAAGGCATTGGTCGGCCCGGGGCTATAGCAGAAGACACTTGCCCAAGATGCCACGCAGTGGGACTAAACCCGGAACCATGTGGTTGATTAGCAAGCTACTTACCACACAGCCACTCCTGCGCCTATGTATATATTTGTGTCAGTCAATGAACTTTTCAGTCACCCTTGTAAATATTATTATATGATTTTAATACTTCTTACTAATATTATCTTGCCTTTTTTTTTCTTTTTTCGATAGCGTGCTGTAGAGTCCCATAGCATTGAAGATGGGTCACCTGGTCCATCCTTTGAAAGAATTGACGACAGCCATGATGGATCTATGGAGTGTGGGGAAGCAAAAGAAAGGTTCATGAGGACCGAGAGTGCTAGAAGTAGCTGCATGAAACCTGAAGACATGCAGACAATCTGTATTGAACCAGAGGTGATACAAAATATTTATATGGAACCTGAAAACATCCAAACTCTCCTGACTGAACCTCAGGAGGTAAGGAATCGAAGTATAAAACAAGAAAGCCAAACAAATGGATGGCGAGATTATAGTTTGGTGAGAAATGACGGTTTAGCATCTGGTGGGGAGCGTTTTAGTTTAAGCGAAGAGGTATCAAACAGTTTGGAAAACCGTGCGAAAAAAACTGCATTCAATCATTGCACTCTTATGGTAGATCAGCTGCGAAACAGAATGGACAGTAGAACAGTTCAGTTGAATGAGAGGAGGGATGCTGAAGATTTTTATTGTGATATGATGGCTATAGAACTAAAATCTATTTCCAATGAAGATTTAAAAGATGAAGCTAAATTTGAAATGATGAGGATTTTGAAAGACTTCAAGAAGAAAGACAGACAGTTGAAACAGAATGCATTGCCAGCACCAGATCACATATAAACATATAAGACAGAGAAATATTAAATTTTTATAAAATATTCTAAAAAGATCTTCATTTCCATCCTCGTTCAATTTTGCATATTACTCTTTTACTCTTTCACTTGTTTCAGTCATTTGACTGCGGCCATGCTGGAGCACCGCCTTTAGTCAAGCACATCGACCCCCAGAACTTATTCTTTGTAAGCCTGGTACTTATTCTATCGGCTCTCTTTTGCCGAACTGCTAAGTTACGGGGATGTAAACACACCAGCATCGGTTATCAAGCAGTTGTGGGGACACACACACACACACACACACACATATATATATATATATATATACATATATACGACAGGCTTCTTTGAGTTTCCGTCTACCAAATCCACTCACAAGGCTTTGGTCGGCCCGAGGCTATAGTAGAAGACACTTGCCCAAGGTGCTACGCAGTGGGACTGAACCCGGAACCATGTGGTTGGTAAGCAAGCTACTTGACACACAGCCACTCCTGCGCCTATCGTTAAAGATCAGTTTTATCCAAGCATTTTTTTAATGTTTTACAATTAAGGACCAGCTTCCTTTTTAAACGAGAGGCATGTGTTATTAGTTATGAAACCTTAAACCAATGTCCCACAACTCCTTTTTCCAGTACCCACATGTCCCACAACTCCTTTTTATTTTTTTTTTATGTCTCATTAATTTCTAAGATTCCTTCCTCCAAATTATATTGTGATTTAACCCTTTCGTTACTGTATTTATTTTGAGATGCTCCGTGTTTCTTTCAATTACTTTAAATATAACGAAGAATTTAGTAAAATAACTTAGTTATCATTAAGGAACATAAATTGTGATTAAAGTCTGGTGGAAGATTTTAATTTAAAAGTTGTGAAAACAAGACATTTGTACCCCAGAGCCAGAGACGGTTTCAGCCGGGTTGGTAACAAAAGGGTTAACAGAATTTTAGGTAATTACATACCCATGCAAATATGGAAAAGTGGGCATTAAAATGATGATGATGATATGGAGCCCTTATCTATTTTGGAAATGGTAGTAAAAGTACAGTGATTAAGGTAAAAGGAGTTGAAGATATTTGGAGAGCTGTAAACTCTGTGATGCATGCAGAGCAAATGATGTGTGTGAAGGTAGTCCAAGGCCAGTAATGGATAATAAAATGCAGGTATTTAATGTGAAAGATCTCATGAGAGTGGAATGAAACAAAATAAGGTCTAATGGCTGTGCATGTGCTGTGTTTATTTGCATGAAAGGTAGGGGTGCATGCGAAACTGCAAAATAAGCAGAGTGTTATATGCATCTGATGGCCAAATGTTTTCCTTTTTTTTTTTTAATTAATTGTTGGCTCAGGAAAAGGCAGTGCCCATGATCTTTGCAGGCCCTTTAAGACCGGTGAACCTGATGTCGTTTGTGTGCCATTTCCTGTTGCTGGAAAAACATGGTCAAGATAAGGTTCCAGAAGGCTAGTGTTCTGGTGAGAAAGGATTGGGAACAGTGGTTACTGTGGTGGGCCTGGGGTTTGGATGCTAACAAGAGTGGTGGCAAGTAGATCAGGACTAGATGCAAGACCAACCCTCTCTGAGGAACAGAGGCCATTATAATAGTGATGGAAAATACAAATAGATGACAGCAGACCTGTGGGCCAGAGGGAGGCTGGAGTATGTGTTAGTGATTTAATGCCAATCAGTTGAGTGGTCCTTCACTGGATGGGGTCCAGAATGTGTGTGTGTGTGTGATTAGCAATAAGCATTGTTCCAGAAATGAGATCAGTGCTCAATTACAGGTGATAGAATATACAGAGGTTGAGGACAGCAGACCTGTGAGCCAGAGGGAGGCTGGAGCATGATTGTTAGTGATTTAATGCCAATCAGTCGAGTGACCCTTTCCTGGAAGTGTTCTAGGATGTGTGTGTGATAAGTAGTAGCATTGTTTCAGGTGTAGATCAGTGCAGTATTGAGAGTCTCACTTGAGCTTTGTAAAGTATGGACATGTAATGTGAATGGACAATATCTGTTTGGTTTAAAAAATGTTAGGTACATGTGGCAGAAGAAGGTTGTGAAGAAAATAGGTGAGTTAAAAAAAATTGGGGGACGATGGAACAGTTTTTATAAAGCATTGAAACTGGCCAAATCAGGCCCAAATATTCTACTCGTTTTATGTTCAAACTGGTCAGATTCAGCCTCTCAATGTCAATGTAAAAATTTAACAGCCACCTCATTGAAATCTCAATGCTACAAGATAATTAATTCAAAACAATGTGAATAAATAAGCATTTCATTTGATAGAATAATCTGGGAGCTAAAGGGTTAAATACTTGATAAGCTTCCTACTGACAACCACTCAGGTGCTAAGTACTCAAGAGTGGAACCAATTGCTTTGTAAATCAGGCGAAAATGAAACAAGTATGTTGTCCCATGGACACACCAGCTATAGTTGTAATGGTTTGAACTTACAACCATGCAATCTTATGCCTGTCACCTTAACTCATAGTCGTTGTCCTTCAGCCTATATACACCCACTTAACAGTTTCTGAAAAAATTCACTGTAATTAGATCTTTTATATGATTCTATTTAGGAAATTTGGTTTTGCATCTGATAAACCATTTAATCTTCATCATCATCATCATCATAGTTTAATGTCCGTTCTCCATGCTAGCATGGGTTGGACGGTTCGACCGGGGATCTGGGAAGCCAGAAGGCTGCACCAGGCTCCAGTCTGATCTGGCAGTATTTCTACAGCTGGATGCCCTTCCTAACGCCAACCACTCCGTGGGTGTAGTGGGTGCTTTTTACGTGCCGCTGGCACAGGTGCCAGGGGGGACTGGCAACATCCATGATTGGATTGGTGCTTTTTACGTGCCACCAGCACGGACACAGTCAAGGCGGCACTGGCATCGGCCACGTTCAGGCGGTGCTTTTTATGTGCCACCGGCTCAGTGATCACAACTGCAGTTTCCATTGATTTTTGATGTTGGTGTACTTGACTCAGTGGATCTCCTCAAGCACAGGGTCGAAACGGTGTTTCTTTACTTGCCACCTGCACAGGAGTCAGTCCAGCGATTGCAAGAAAACATTCTCAAAAGAAAATAAAATGCAAAGAGCAGCTAGGCATATGAAAATCTGCCTCAAAAAGTTTCATCTGAATCATGCAGACATAGAACATTAAATGTTAAAATGATAATGATGAGTCAATAAATCAAATTTTGAATAAGGTATTCAAAATTTCTGGGTGTATATATAAAACATATATTATTAGGTTGTCCCAAAAGTTCGTAAACACTTGCGAAAATTGAATTTTTCCTCGCCAAGTACTAACAAAAACAACAAAAATTATTCCTCAAAATAAAGACCATTATTTTCCAAGACTTTCTACGAACTTTTGGGACAACCTTATAAAAACTTTTTTCTACAATTAAACACTGATCCTGTATGTTTGGTTTTTATAAGGACTGTGATGTGTTTTATATTTTGTATAATACATAATTAATATGTGTGTGTGTGGATCTTTCACCAATGTACACCGATGAAGGATATAAACATTCCAATGAAAGAAAATTAAAAATAAAACTAGTACTTTACACATGAACTTCAAGATAGTTTGATCTCTTATATCAAGTTTAAAAAACTTGCTACTTACCAATCTAACATCTGTTACTAACAATACTACCGATTACTAGTTCCCATACTCTTTTACTTGTTTCAGTCATTTGACTGCGGCCATGCTGGAGCACCACCTTTAGTCGAGCAAATCGACCCCGGGACTTATTCTTTGTAAGCCCAGTACTTATTCTATCAGTTCTCTTTTGCCGAACCGCTAAGTGACGGGGACGTAAACACACCAGCATCGGTTGTCAAGCAATGCTAGAGGGACAAACACACACACACACACATATACATATATATATATATATACATATATACGACAGGCTTCTTTCAGTTTCCGTCTACCAAATCCACTCACAATGCTTTGGTCGGCCCGAGGCTATAGCAGAAGACACTTGCCCAAGATGCCACGCAGTGGGACTGAACCCAGAACCATGTGGCTGGTTAACAAGCTACTTACCACACAGCCACTCCTGCGCCTATACACTAATTAAATAACTAATTCTAAAAGAAAGTAATTGATTGCAAATTACTAATCTTAGCAAAATGATAAAAACATTGCTAGTATACTATTTATGTTATGATTTATAATATTATAAAATTGTGCTAGTTGTATGGGCTATTGGTTCAAGCATAATGTAGAGAAGACTGGACACATGGAAGTTTTGGTTTAAAATGAAAAAACTCAAGACAAGATTAAGAGTACAGGAAATTCAAATTTTCACAACTCATCGCAAAATTGAAGCTTAATTCAAAGTGTGATTTCATTTTGCTTAATGTGAAATCCCTCATACTTGATACTTAAATATAACACAGTATAATATATAAATATATATATGGTGGAGGTGCAATGGCCCAGTGGTTAGGACAGCAGACTCGGGGTTTTGATTCACAAACTGGGCGTTGTGAGTGTTTATTGAGCGAAAACACCTAAAGCTCCACGAGGCTCCGGCAGGGGGTGGGGGGTGGCGATCCCTGCTGTACTCTTTCACCACAACTTTCTCTCACTCTTCTGTTAGCCTGCTCGCTTAGCCAGCGGTGTGGCGTCATTTGAAGGCTAAAACAATGCGAAGCGCATTGTGACCAGCGATGTGTAGCAACATCTGTTAGCCTGGTCGGTCACAGTGATCACGGTGAGATATATATATATACATACATACACACACATATAAATCCACATATACATACATACATATAAACATATATATACATATACATACATATATACAGACAAATATACATATATATATACATACATATATACAGACAAATATACATATACATATATATATACATACAAATATCTATTTTTTCCGTGTTAATTGTTAACAAGGGAAAAATACACTCATCTATTTATATATATATATATATACACACACACATATATATATGTAGAAGGCTCGCAAGAATATAAAGCATACACAGGGGCTTCAGAAAATTCTTTCAAGACCAGATTTTATTCTCATAGAAATTCCTTCCGGTTCCCCAAATACAAGACAAAGACCAGTCTGGCAATTGAAAGAAAATGAAACTCATCCTTTCAACAGGACATTGGAAAATGTTTGATAAAGCATCAGCTTACAGACATTGTACTCATAAAAGACCCATCAAATATGATTTCTGCCTTTCGGAAAAATTCTTTATTTTATTCCAGGACAATAGCACTTTGAATCAAAGACGCGAACTCTTAAATTCCTGCTAGCACACAACAAAATTTTAAATGTTAGCCGACAAGATACCGTATGGATAGTATGTATGTTTTTGGATCTTGAACTGGTATCCAATGCCACTGCTGAATTTGTGTTTTGTAGTGTGTGGTTGTTTTGCATCGCAATGATATTGAATGTATTTTGACGTATTCTTTAAGAAACCTTTCATTGTTATGGGACCACGGGCCATACGTCCCCTGCCCAATTCAAGATCACAACATACATGTACACTGCAACATAATTTCTTTTCCTCAACAGGCCCTGCCCTATTTAACATTGTCCCGAGGGAGATCAAAGAGGAAAAGGATCCCATCAACTTTAAACGGAGTCTGGATAGATTCCTTCAAAGAATACCAGATAAGCCACCCATAATTGGATACAACTCACCCAAAAAGAACTCACTACTTGAACAAAACTTGACTTAAACAGGATTCGAATAATCCTATCAGGTGGTGCTATTAAGTTAGACATGGCCTGGACCAATCTTTGGTCGAAACATATCTAAGTTATCTAACTCTTTTACTTGTTTCAGTCATTTGACTGTAGCCATGCTGGAGCGCCGCCTTTAGTTGAGCAAATCGACCCCGGGACTTATTCTTTGTAAGCCCAGTACTTATTCTATCGGTCTCTTTTGCCGAACCGCTAAGTTACAGGGACGTAAACATCAGCATCGGTTGTCAAGCGATGTTGGGGAGGGGGGGGACAAACACAGACACACATATATACGATGGGCTTCTTTCAGTTTCCATCTACCAAATCCACTCACAAGGCTTTGGTCAGCCCGAGGCTATAGTAGAAGACACTTGCCTGAGGTACCACGCAGTGGGACTGGACACGGAACCATGTGGTTGGTAAGCAAGCTACTTACCACACAGCCACTCCTGCGCCTATAAGTTTAAGTTTTTATTATTTTATTCTATTTTACAAACCTATTTAATTGTTATATTTATGGATAATTCTACGCATGGTGCTGCATTTTGCAAATGTCATTTATCTCATCTTCATTGTTATATACACTGAGCAATTTTTAAAAAAGCTAAAGTTGTTTGTATATATATATACATTGGGATCCAGATGTGTTTTTATGTGGATGTGTGTATTGTAAGCATGCATATGTATTTGTATGTGTGCATCTGTGTAGGTTTATATTTATGTACACAGTACATGTACGTATATGTATATACGCATAAACTTATATTTGTGTGAATATGTATTTCTCTTTCTCTTACTTGTTTCAGTTATTTGACTGCGGCCATTAATCGAGCAACTCGACCCCGGGACTTATTCTTTTGTAAGCCCAGTACTTATTCTATCGGTCTCTTTTGCCGAACAGGGACATAAACACATCAGCATCGGTTGTCAAGCAATGCTAGGGGGACAGATACACACACACATACACATACATATACATATATATATATGACACGCTTCTTTCAGTTTCTATCTACCAAATCCACTCACAAGGCTTTGGTCGGCCCGAGGCTATAGTAGAAGAC
This sequence comes from Octopus sinensis, assembly GCF_006345805.1. Taxonomy (NCBI): domain Eukaryota; kingdom Metazoa; phylum Mollusca; class Cephalopoda; order Octopoda; family Octopodidae; genus Octopus; species Octopus sinensis. The sequence goes on from NC_043021.1 coordinate 3,457,109, forward strand.
ACTTGCCCAAGGTGCCATGCAGTGGGACTGAACCTGGAACCATGTGGTTTGTAAGCAAGCTACTTACCACACAGCCACTCCTGCGCCTATTTGTTTATAGTTCTTTATCTACAATCATAATTACTTTCAGAAAATATAAAAGTGATTTGTAGCCTAGAATAAACATTGATTTGTCATCATAAGCATAAATCCTTTCGCATTTAAAATGGCCATATCCAGCCCAAATATCTCCCCTTGTTTTACGTTCAAACTAGCCCAATCTGACCCATTACACCTACCCAACAATGTCATTCTAAAAATAAACAGTTACATCATCAAAATCAACAAGCTATGAGACATTGTATGATAAATCCAAAACAATATGAATAAATAAGCATTACATTTGATAGAATAATCTAAATGCTAAAGGGTTAGATTGGCTGTGGACACTTATATTTAAAGCACATTTTTCCAATAAAATAAAAATTGCTTTTAAAAATATAGGTTACCTGTTGAAATTTGTTGATAGAATTTTTTACAAAGAGTTATATTTTATATAATAATCAAGGATTATTCAAGTTGAAAGTAAGGTTAATTTCTCATGTGAAAGAGATCAACTACATTTTTTATAACTTGTTCATGTAAATGATCAGTCACCCATGGTGACGAGAGAATGGCCTCCCATCATCAACGTGGACAAAAAATGTATTTATTTAAAAATAAAAGATACGTTTATTTTAGATTTCTGAATCTCAATTTTTATTGTTTTCTCTCTCAAGATATGGATTAGCATATTTACAATTAAGAAACAAAAATCTTCATTATGTTTAATATGACTGTTTTTTTTTAACTGTAATTATTTCACCATTTCTTTTATCGCTTGTTTCAGTCATTTGACAGCAGCCATGCTGGAGCACTTCTCTGCTTTGCAACCATTTGGTTTTGGAGTCAATTTTCACTATGTGGCACCTTGGGCAAGTGCCTTCTGCTATAGTCCTGTGCTGACCAATGCCTTGTAAGTGAAGTTGGTAGACAGAAACTATATAGAAGCTCATTGTACACTTAGGTTTGTGTTTCCCTGACCACCACAACAACCAATACCACTTGATGATCAGTGTTGGTTTGTTTATGTCCCTGTAATGTAGTGGTTTGAAAAAAGATGCTGACAGAATAAGTGCTTCTTGCTTCGCTTGCTTGCTTCATGCTTGGATCATCCCAGATCAGTAGTCCCAGAGGCATCATCATGTGTAGAGCTGACCAGGTCTACCAGTTCTCTCTATCGCTGGCAGTCCCATGCCAGTCCCTCTACAATCTCCAAGGTGACCCTTCTGGGGCTTGCGTGTTCCATAGATCCAAGAGAGCATTATCACCTGGAGCTTTGCTCTTAGTAGGGCCACCCTAGGTGAGCCAGTTCTAAACTAATGGTGATACCAGGATTGCAACCATGTCGTTCTGCAGAGGACCAACAACCCACGCAGAAGAACCCTCAACCTGTTATGATACCAACCAGAAAAAAAACCCAGACTGCCCAACATCAGAATGGACTCCCTCACATGCCCTTGACCAATGAGAGAAAAAAAAAAAAACAAGATAGACTATGTACCAGACTTAAAAGAAATAAGTATTGGGGTTGATTTGTTTGAGTAAATCCTTCAAGGTGGTGCTCCAGCATGGTTGCAGTCCAGTGATTAAAACACGTAAAAGATAAATATAGGTGCATGTGTGACTGTGTGGTAAGGAGTATGTTTTCCAACCACATACTTCCAGGTTCAGTCCCACTGTGTGGCACCTTGGGCAAGTGTCTTCCACTATAGCTGCAGGCTGACCAAAGCCTTGAGTGGATTTATTTGGTAGACGTAAACTGAAGGAAGCCTGTCACACACACATTTATACGGATATTGTATATATAATCATCATATATGTATAGATATGTGTGTGTCTTTGTCCCCCAGTCACTGCCTAGGGAACTAGTTTTGGTGTGCTCGTGTCTTCATAACTTAGCAGTTGTGGTAAGTAGCTTGCTAACCAACCACATGGTTCCGGGTTCAGTCCCACTGCGTGGCATCTTGGGCAAGTGTCTTCTGCTATAGCCCCGAGCCGACCAATGCCTTGTGAGTGGATTTGGTAGACGGAAACTGAAAGAAGCCTGTCGTATATATGTGTATGTGTGTGTGTTTGTCCCCCTAGCATTGCTTGACGACTGATGCTGGTGTGTTTACGTCCCCATCACATAGCGGTTCGGCAAAAGAGACCGATAGAATAAGTACTAGGCTTACAAAGAATAAGTCCCGGGGTCGATTTGCTTGACTAAAGGCGGTGCCCCAGCATGGCCGCAGTCAAAAGACTGAAACAAGTAAAAGAGTATATGTGTGTGTGTCTTTGTCCCCCATTCACTGCCTAGGGAACTAGTTTTGGTGTGCTCATGTCTTCATAACTTAGCAGTTCAGCAAAAGAAATAGATAAAATAAGTACCAGACTTACAAACAAAAGTACTGTGATTGATTCATTTGACTAAAAATTCCTCAAGGCAGTGCCCCAGCATGGCCACAGTCCACTGACTGAAACGAGTAAAATCTGTCTGACCCAGTCAAGCATAAATATGAGAAACATTAAAACAACGGCAGTGGCAGGAATTTCATCTGACTGTAAAATCTTACCCCAGAATAACTCCCTATTCGACCCTAGGCTTCCATGGGAAAGCAAACATGAAAATAAGTGAACAAACAAACAAACAAAAAAAAAAGTCATTTTTAAGGAAAAAGCATTTAATAACCAAACTTGAATATTTGTTTTAATACTTGGTTTTATGCCGACGGTGATTGTAGAATTTATAAAGATATTTAATTCTCTTTCGTAATTTGTGATGTTTCGTTGGATAATAAAACCTCAAATGATGACCTTCGTATTTAATTTGACGTATCAATCGTTGCATCTCGTTTCCCTTGAATCCTTTCAACCAGGGTGGACCTTGGATCAAATCCTTTGGAGTGACTTTGCCATCACCGAGTATATCTAAGGACAAAAAAAAAGTCAAAAACTGTATCAAAATACATGCACAGAGACATACAAAGAAAGTTTATTATGTTTAACCCCAGGCCAGCACTGATCATAGACACCTATTGCTCAAAAGCAGTGCTCTGCAACCTTTTTTACACTTGCAGTACACTTATGTCCTTTTCAAAATTCAGTTGCACACCTGAACAAGAGTATAACTAAAAGCATAAGGAAAAAAATTACATTCAGGTTACATTGTGACACCCCTGACATCGTCTCGTGGCACACCAGTGTGCCATGGCATACCGGGTATGGAGCACTGCTCAAGAGGATCATCACATCTTATGAGATACAGAAGTGTACATTAACTAATGCATCCTTTATATTTATTAAAGCTGAAGTGAGTATAGGGAGATTTGGCTGCTTTTTCTACTAAGTTGAGTGACCAATTAGAGGTTCACTCATATATGTTTTGGAGGCAATTGTATCTCATCCCAAGACATGATACCTTTGAATGCTTATTCAACTTGCAGAGCCAAGTTCAAAGACTGCTGGTTTGAAGAAGCTGCAAAGCGGTCTTCATCTGTAGTGGGAGAAGTTTGATACGTGGTCCTTTGCTATTCGTAAGACCCACAGAAGAGAAAGCAGGTCAACCCCTGACACCAAGAGCATCGAAGGATGGATGAATGTGCATCCAGGCTCAGCGGTTGCGTAGGAAGTCGGGGACAAGAAACAGGAAGAAAGAGTGAGAGAAAGATGGAGCGAAAGAGTACAACAGGAGTCGCCACCCCCCACCACCCTGCAGGAGCCTTGTGGAGCTTTAGGTGTTTTCGCTCAATAAACACACACAACGCCCAGTCTGGGAATCGAAACCGCGATCCTCCAACCGCGAGTCCGCTGCCCTAACAACTGGGCCATTGCACCTCCACTGAAGAAGCTCTTTCAGACTAGTGTTCTCTGTGTCTTTGTATATTTTGCTATTGGATTCAGCTTCTGGTTCTGATCACAGGCCATATTTGGCAGCTTATGTGTAACACTATATCTACCATCAACATCAGCAGGAGGAAGATATCTTAATGAACTATGGCGGATTTCACAATTCTGAACAGTTAAATTCACATCCTCCATTGGTATAGTGTACAGCTTATATTGATAAGTCCCTTAACACCCTGCGGGTCATTGAGGTGTTGCAGCCATGCAGCGTATCTTGGGCAAGAAAGCCTGGCAGGGGCCATCCCTCACCAGGCTAAGCTTATTTCTACAGCTGAGTGGACTGGAGCAACATGAAATGAAGTGCTTTGCTCAAGAGCACAACACATCACCTGGTCCAGGAATTGAAACCACAATCTTAGGTTTGTGAGTCCAACACACTAACCACTAAGTCACGTACCTCCACACAGCTTATATGACAGCTACCAAAAACTAAATTGTGACCAAAATAAGAAAAAATACCAATTAAGCACATAAACAGAGGAATATTCATCATCATCTTTTAATGTCCACGCCAATGCCAGCGCCGCCTCGACTGGCTTCCGTGTCGGTGGCACGTAAAAAGCACCATCCGAATCGTGGCCGAAGCCAGTGCCGCCCTGACTGGCTTCCGTGCCGGTGGCACATAAAATGCACCAATCCGACCGTGGCCGATGCCAGCCTTGCCAGGCACCAGTGCAGGTGGCACGTAAAAAGCACCCACTACACTCACGGAGTGGTTGGCGTTAGGAAGGGCATCCAGCTGTAGAAACATTGCCAGATAAGACCGGAGCCTGGTGCAGCCTTCTGGCTTCCCAGATCTCCGGTCGAACCGTCCAACCCATGCTAGCATGGAGAACGGACGTTAAACGATGATGATGATGATGATGATTTTCCATGCTTGCATGGGTTAGCGGGATTTTACTGAGGCAGAATTCTATGGCCAGGTACTCTTGTGGCCTGTGACATGTAAAAGGCACCCACTAAACTCTGTGGAGTGATTGGTATTAGGAAGGGCATCCAGCTGTAGAAACCGAGTCAAAACAGACTGGGGCTTCGTGCAATTTTCCAGTTTACCAGTTCCAGTCAAACTGTCTAACCCATGCCAGCATGGAAAACAGATTCTAAATGATGATGATGATGATGACAGTGCCAATGATGATGATGAAGGTAAGAAAATCATTATTTACCAATATAATCATTTTGTCCAAACAAAGCCTTCTTTTTTACCCAGTTTTCTGGAACTTTATAGGCTTTCAGTGATCGCAATGGATTATCAGTATCGGGGCGAGGTAGAAGTCCTGCAAATCAGATATAGTGAAAGAATGAAAAAAAAAAAAAAACATAAAAAACAAATCTTTTTTGTTCTATTCACAGCAAACAGTAAACAAAAATAAATTACATATTTTTACATAGCATAAGGTCAAAGGCCAAAAAGTCTCCCAATGTGAAGTTGTGACTGAATCACGACTTCACATTGGGATGTCACAGTCCTGGTATTATAGAATGTTGCAGGAGAGAATCACAAGGTGGATTCTTCAAGCCAAGCCAACTGGCAGAAGAACCAGGAGTAGACTAAGAAGAAGGCTGTGTGGTAAGAAGCTTTCTTCCCAACCACATGGTTCCAGGTTCAGTTCCATTGCATAGCACCTTGGGCAAGTTTTCTTCTATTATAACCTCAGGCTGGCCAAAGTTTACTGAGTGGATTTGGTAGGCAGGAACAGAAAAACAACCTGTGTGTGTATACAAGGTGTGATGGGTAAATTATCACCATTTCATAATTTTGATTTCACGCATGTGCATTGTTTGTTTTTGCTTATACTATACTACACAGTATCGTAGGGTCAGTTGGGCACTGTCTGTGAGAAAAACAGCACCATGACACAATTCACTCTGCCAGAAATTTGGAAATGACATGCTGTATTACTTGGCACCAGAAGCTCCAATACAAACATTTCAGAGTGTTTGGGTGTCAATCTGAGGACAGCGCAGGGGATTCAGAAAGAATTTGGATGAATCTAATGGTAATTACGAAGGTACAGCAGCTCAAAAAACTCACTCTGATCATTCTGATAAGAAAAGAACTCCTGAATTTGTTGGTGAGATCCAGGCCATGATTGACAACGATCCCTCCAAGTCAATCAGGTTCATGAAAGTGTCTGAGTTTCAGAATTATCCAACGGAATATATCTTTGAATTCTTATCTTATGAGAACATTACTGGATTTATATATTAACTGTTGAATAACCTATTTTGAACCCCTAACTTAGAGCAAACTGGTAATCGTTTTGGGGTAGTCCCTTACTATTTACGAATATACGTTTTATGTGTATGCGTCTTTGTGGTTGTCTCCCACCAGTTGACAACTGATGTTAGTTTATTTGTATTATCAAAGTTTTCAGTTGGACAAAAAGAAACCAGACTTTAATCCTTTAGCATTTAAACCAGCCATATCCAGCCAAAAGTATTCTGCCTGTTTCATGTTCAAACTGGCCAGATCTGGTCTCTCACACCAACCCTACAATGTCGTCTTAAAAATTAACAGCTACCTCATCAAAATCTCATAGCACCAAGATAATGCCTGATTAGTTCAAAACAATGTGGATAAAAAAAGGATTAATTTTGGCAGAATAATGCGAACACTAAATGGTTAAAATATTTCCAAAGCTCTTTAAGACTCTGCCCTGGCATGGCAGCAGTTCAATAACCAAAACAAGTAAAAGAATAAAAGAATCTTACCTCCAGTAAAATATTTCGTTTCATAACCATAGCGTTTCCTTCTTGGACTTTTATATGATTTATTTGTAGCAGAATCTGTATTCCATACTTCCGTAGAATATGCTGTCTGTTGAATAGCAGTCTTGCTGATTGGAACTTTCAGAATACTACAACATTTAGATACAGAAGTCTCTTGGGTCAGCAGAGGTGTCTGAGTGAAGAACCTGGCCAAATTTAGCCCATTTTTCCTTATCAGTGAAAGTAGCATTCTCTCATAAAATTATCCACGAAGATATTTACTAAAAAAAGTAAAAAAAAAAATTTTTTAAATCATACAAACATACATGCAATCATAAAGCTGCATAACAAGATGCAGAAAACAGTATCCGAATGCTAAAGATAAAGTAAAACAGTGTTTTATTGAAGCTGGAAAGACTTCACAAACTGTCTGATGATCAGTTATGTGAAACATTTTTTGAAGTTTTTACAGCTTCAATATTCACTGGCTGTCTGCATTAGGTCTGTGTTCACTGTTCTGTTCAGAAATCATCTCTGGCAGGCCCTCATGTGGGCTACAAGGCCTGCTCTTGATCTGAGGCAGCAATAACATCTGCTGCAGAAAAATTTTTTTGATGCAATCGAGAAGTGATACCTCTCATGTCTACTTACGTATGCTCCTCAATGGCTGTAATTAAGAGCTTCAGCAATTGGTGTTATTCACCATGTGGCAGGGCCTGTCTCTCCCAGGGGAATGGGGAATTGCCAAAGATTTTTGTATGTCCCTTTAGCACATCCCTGTTCACAACCTCTGGGTACCATGGCTCCTATGCTGACACAGTTCAGTGTAGAAA
>NC_043021.1:3469619-3474619 GCF_006345805.1 Octopus sinensis
GTTAAACTGCACTGCAAAATGTGGGAGTAGTTAGGAATCTAAATCGTAGGAGACAGACACACAACTTCACTTTTATATATAAAGATTTCCTTTCAACTTGATTAGCATGTCTCATGGACGCCCTACTGCTCCTCCTCGTTGTATTGGTAAATCACAACGAAATACTTACAGATCAGCAGATAATCAATGAAGGGCATACAATTACTGGCTGGATCTTTGTCAGATTCAACGACTTACTCTTTTTACTCTTTTACTTGTTTCAGTCATTTGATTGCGGCCATGCTGGAGCACCGCCTTTTAGTCAAGCAACTCGACCCCGGGACTTATTCTTTTTGTAAGCCCAGTAGTTATTCTATCGGTTCCCCTTTGCCGAACCGCTAAGTGACGGGGACGTAAACACACCAGCATCGGTTGTCAAGCAATACTAGCGGGACAAACACACACACGCATATATATATATATACATATATATATATATACTTATATACAACGGGCTTCTTTTTCAGTTTCCGTCTACCAAATCCACTCACAAGGCTTTGGTCGGCCCGAGGCTATAGTAGAAGACACTTGCCCAAGGTGCCACGCACTGGGACTGAACCCGGAACCATGTGGTTGTGCCCGCCGTGGATTGTTGAAGAATTCTTACATGTTCCTAGGGTGAAGCTATATTTAAAATAAGTCTTATAGTTTTCCTAACTTTTTACTCGCTGTTCGTAGTGTGACACATAATTTATGAAATGTTTTATTGAAAATAAACTTTTTGGTTCGCTATGATTTTACGAATATCAAATACGAAATTACTCTGAAATTATTGAATACTCCAACAACATATTTTTTAAGTATCGAAGATTACGAATCTTAAATAATAATAATTAGGAGGCGGTTTGTTCCCCGTTCCTCTTTCGCGTAGTTTCAGTTATTGACTGTATCCGCAATTTTTTTTTTTCCGAATTCATTTTCAAGAAACATAATCTCAGATGTTTTAAAACAGGAAAAGATACTGTGTGGTAAGGAGTTTAGTTCCCAAACACATGGTTCCGGGTTCAGTCCCACTGCGTGGCAAGTGTTCTGTCCTATAGCCTATAACTGATTGACGGAAATTGAAAGAAATATATATGTATTATATATATATATTTTACTTGTTTCACTCATTAGATTGCGGCCATGCTGGAGCACCACATCGAAGAAATTTTCAATCGAATGAATCAACTCTCTTATTTTATTTCTTTAAGACTGGTACTTAAGTTATAAGTCGCTTTTGCTGAACTGCTAAGTTACTGGGGCGTAAACACACCAACACTGGTTGCCAAGTAGTAGTGGAGGACATACACACATAAATGTATAATATATATATATATATATATATATCAATTTACAAGGCTTTGGTCGACTCGAGGCGATAGCAGAAGACACTTATGGAAGTTGCCATGCAGTGGAACCGAACCTGGAACCATTTGCACACCACCACAATATATATGTGTGTGTGTCTTTGTGTCTATGTTTGTCCCCTACCACTGCTTGACAACCGGTGTTGGTGTGTTTAAATTCTCATAACCTAGCAGTTTGGCAAAAGAGACCAATAGAATAAGTACCAGTACTGGGGTCAACTAGTTCAACCAAAATTCTTCAAGGCGGCACCCCAACATGGCCACAGTTCAATGACTAAAATAAAATAAAAGATAAGACAGATAAAGCCACTACAGAAAACCTTCAGAGAATGAGAAAAGACTGCTGTCCCCATCGTTTTCCTTGTAGAGTCATCATCTATGATGCTTAAAATGTGCAGATTCAAAGAAATTACAATTTTTAGCAACAAGTTCTAGTCTGATTTGGCTTGGTTTCTAAGGCAGGATGCACTACCTAACGCCAACTCCTTTACAATTTGTGCTGGGTGCTTTTAACATGGTGACACATGAGAACTTTTATATAGCACCAGGCCGAGTGCTTTTTGCATGGCACTGGCATACAACTCTTGCAGGCCAATCTTTTTCACCAGGGAGAGTGGCCTTAACAGTTCTGCTGTGGAGGATGGGTTTTCTTGAGTACATAAAGGTACCAGGTATCTCAGTCCTTTGTCATCTTGTCTGAAATGTTCAGCATCCTGAAGTCATCCTCCCGTACTTCGTCCCATGTCTTCCTTGGTCTCCCCTCCTCTACGTTCTAACCTCTTTGAGAGATCAGCACTTCTTCATTCAGCTGTCTACATCCATCCTCATCACACAATCAAACCAGTGCAGTCTTCTCTCTTGCACACTGCATCTAATTCCTCCTATGCCTAACTTCTTTCTCAATACACTAGTACTCTCTCGTCTGGCACCTGTGCGGGTGGCACGTAAAAAGCACCCACTACACTCACGGAGTGGTTGGCGTTAGGAAGGGCATTCAGCCGTAGAAACACTGCCAGATCAGACTGGGCCTGGCACAGCCTTCTGGCTTCCCAGACCCCAGTTGAAGCATCCAACCCATGCTAGCATGGAAAACGGACGTTAAACTATGATGATGATGATAATATTACAGATCCAGCAGAGCGTACTAGCATCATTCCTCTCTAGTCTTTACATGTCCTCTGCATTCGGGGCCCATATCTCCCTACCATGTCGAATTGTTGTTTGTTATTTGTAAATGAAAGTTACAAACTTCTTTCATAGCCATTGCTGCATTAACCTGATAACCTTGTCTCTCAATTAAGATGCGTAAGCATGCAACACTGAGCATATTAAATGCTACTAAACAGTACTAAACATGAAAACAAGCAAAGGAAAAGAAAAAGAAAGCGCTATAAAATAGTCCAAAACAAATTTTATTCACTTGTTATCTCGATCTTTTACGTGTTCCTGTCATTGGATTGTATCTATGCTGAGACACTACCTTGAAGGGTTTAGTTGAATAAAGAGAAAATAAAAATAAAGGTAATAGAGATAAGACTAATAGTAATTGAGGAGAGTGGAAGTGGAGAGGAGAGTTAAGTCCATCAAGAATAAAGAAATGGAATATTTTGGAGTGGTCAGTATTGTGTTGTGTCCTTGTCAAAAGATGACCTGTGTGGTGACTCTTGATTTGAGGTCAGATATTCAGTTCTCGCAGGGGGTGTGCTGTACATACACATACACTCTTTTACTTGCTTCAGTCATTGGACTGCGGCCATGCTGGAGCACCGCCTTTAGTCGAGCAACTCGACCCCGGGACCTATTCTTTGTAAGCCCAGTACTTATTCTATCGGTCTCTTTTGCCGAACCGCTAAGTAACGGGGACATAAACACACCAGCATCGGTTGTCAAACAATGCTAGGGGGCAAACACAGACACACAAACACATACACATACATATATATATACGACAGGCTTCTTTCAGTTTCCGTCTACCAAATCCACTCACAAGGCATTGGTCGGCCCGGGGCTATAGTAGAAGACACTTGCCCAAGATGCTACACAGTGGGACTGAACCCGGAACAATGTGGTTGGTTAGCAAGCTACTTACCACACATCCACTCCTGCGCCTATGTATACATATACACACATACACGTGCTTATATACTTACATGCCTCTTAACCATTACAACTTTGCATGTACACACACGAATTCATACAGTTATGCCAAACCAAATAAAACAATTGTGTGGTTTAAAGGTGATTTAGCTGTTGATTTTAGCACATCTTACGATCACCTCATACCGTCCTCGTTTTTTTTTGTCATCCTGACATGTATTGATGTTTTCAATATTTTTCTCCCCATAAAGACATTTAATAATCCATTGCTGGGATTTAAGCAAAAAATTCGGACTGTCCATTAAGTTAAACTCTAAAAAAAAAAATTAAATTAGGAAAAGAGTGGAAATTTTAGGATTTGGGGTGGGGGTTAACATTTTTTCATAATTGTATGAATTCCCGCGTTTAGAACACAAATTCGCAAAAGTTTTCTTAAAATTCCAAAAAAAAAAATAGTTATGAGGGGTTACATGGGGTACTTAAACCAGTATTCCGTCACAAAATGTATTACTTTCGGCTTTAGGTTTCCAGTTTAAATGTTGCCGAAATCGACTTTGCTTTTGATTCTTTCGGAATCAATAAAATATGTACCAGGCGACTACTGGGGGGAGGAGGAGGGGGGGCGATGTAACCCCCTCCTCCAAAATTCCAGGCCTTGTGCCTATCGTAGAAAGGATTATCATAAATACCGCTAAGCCAAATTTCTTGCAGTATTTAGTTCCCTTTGTGTTCTGATATAATCGCCAATAGCCTCCCTCTGAGACTACGTGACGTCATATAGTAGGAATGACTCTCAAGCTTTTACTGCCTGAGTATTCCGTTCGTATCGAGATGTGCGGGCGTCGTGTCGTAAATGTTGTCCGGTCAGCAGAGAGGTCGATATTGTTGGTACTAGTAACTGGAGCAAAATTTGCATGCAGCTCAGCACCTGGGGAAGTAGGAACAGGATGGCCTAGCGTCGTAGTGCGCTGCATCGACAATCCGGGGGTTAAGCTGTTTGGGTCTGGACATCCAGTTGGATGGGAAGGAGGACGAAGCAGAGTGGCCAATCTTACTCAGAAATGGGCTGAAAAGAAGCCATCTCTGAAAGACCCAAGTGACGGACGCGACGTAAGCGTCCGTTATATGTTACACTCGAAACCGCGATCCTACGACCGTGAATCCGCTGCCCTAACCACTGGGCCATTGCGCCTCCACTCTTTTAGTAGAGACCGTACCATGAAGGGCGGCTATCTGGCAGAATTGTTAGCACGTTGGCTCGCTTGCTTTGTGATAGTAGTTCGAGCCGTGTGTTTCCTGAGTTCGAACTCCCAGCGGAATTGTTTTATTTTTTCTTTTCATGGTCGATAATCCCCGAGAACTACGTTAAGGGTACACGTGTCTGTGGAGTGCTCAGCCACTTACACGTTAATTTCACGAGCAGGCTGTTCCGTTGATCGGATCAACCGGAACCCTCGTCGTCGTAACCGACGGAGTGCTTCCACCATATGTTACACTCAACTGACTTGCCCTGTT
>NC_043021.1:3479619-3492119 GCF_006345805.1 Octopus sinensis
ATCAGGTGGTGGTGGTGGTGGAGGAGGAAATGATCATCATCAACATCATCAGGATTCTAAAACTGGTAAACACGGATGGGAGGTGCACCGAATGTCAAAATCTTGTAAAGATCAACAGTCACAGATGCTGCAACAGGGTTCCACGGCCATCACCTCTTCCAGTGCAGTCTCTTCTAAGTCAGTTTCAAATAAATGGCAGTTGTTAATGGAAATGGACAGTGGCTTAGAAGAGGACGAGGAACGGGTTGTAGTACCCAACACTGCAGTTCCAAACATAAGTCTGCCTATGACACCACTACCGCCGACGTCGTCATCATCTTCAGCGCTTGTAGCTCGACATGACGAAGATGATGATGATGATGACAACCGTGACGACGACGACGAAGAAGGAGAAGAGCGCGGCGAACGTGGTGAGGCGGAAGAGGCTGGTGACAAAAGGGAAGTTTGTATAGAGGAAAATATTAATGGCACCGAGGACAGGCGCCTGGTAGATGCTAGCGGTGTTGCCAGCTGCCGGAGAGTCGTTTTGGCAGCAGATGTTGATGATGATGACGATGATGATGATGATGATGACGACGACGACGATGATGATAGAGGAGGCGGAGGTGGTGGTGGTGGTAATAATGAGGATGATGATGATGATGACAATGATGAGGAAGATGAAGGGGATGATAGCAATGATGTCCATAAACCCTAATAACAAATGATGCAAACAAAACAGACTCTACATACATTTGGTTTTGGTTTCATTAGATCTTTAATTTACCATATTTCATGTTTCATTATATTATTTTTAAAATTCGTATCTGATGTTTTTTTTTTTTTTTTGTTATTATTTTTATTTATATATTCTGATAAATTGTTTCCCCCCACCCCACCCCAACCTCATTTCTTCAATGTTTTTCTTTGCCACACCCACCTCTCTCCTACCCACCCTCCAAAATTTAATTTGAGAGGTTTATAAGAATTGGTAAAAAACACGAAGATTAGACATAAGTTATTATTTCAACCATGCTCGTTTATATATTTTTTGTAATCCTTTCATATAAACATATAATGTATCTTGGACTGTGTATGGTAACTGAAGTATGTTTAAATGTTTGACCACAACAAAACACTCATAATTTATGGCGTGTGTGTATGTATGCATATGTGTATATATATATCTGAGAGCCTTGGACTTTTTGTTGGAATTTATTGTGGAGCATTGAAAGTTAAACACAACTACTTTTATCCACTCATGCATTATATATATATGTGTGTATCATTGTTCAGTCTAAGAGGACAGATGCATAGGTGTGAGTGTATGAGAATCACATTCCTCATTTAGTGTTTGATACACAAGCATTAAAATGAAATGCTGTTAAATGGCGTCAGTGTGAAGTTTTTGTAAAGGCCCATGAGTAAAAACATTTGTTATCAGCAACAGTATCAAGAGTGTGTTTGAACTGTCTTATATTTTACAGGTGTTGGTGCCAGTTTGCTGTTAAACCTGGTTCTGACAACATTGATTGCATCTAAACACCTTCGCTGCACACGTTAGCATTATTTAAACACCACCTTTGACAAACTATGTGATTTAATCTTTAAAGAAAAAGTATTGGGATGAGGGCAGGCTGGCAGATTTCTCTTCAATCACATAAGATGACAAGCTGGCAGAATCATAAGCATGTTGGGCAAAGCGCTTAGCAGTATTTCTTCCTGCGTACTGTGTTCTGGGGTCAGCTTTGCTTTTCGTCATTTTGGGGGCTGATAAAATATGTACCAGTTGATCACTGGGATTGATGTAATCAGCTTAACCTTTCCTTTAAAATTGCTGGCCTTGTGCAAAAATTTGAAACACTTAACTAAGGTAGTGCGCTGGCAGAATAATTAGCATGCCAGGTAAAATGCTTGGCAGCATTTCATCTGTCCTTATGTTCTGAGTTCAAATTCCTGCTGAGGTGGACTTTGCCTTTTGTCCTTTCGGGGTCGATAAAAGAAGTACCAGTTACTCTCAGGTCAATATAATCAACTAGCCCCCTCCCCAAAAATTTAGGCCTTGTACCTATAGTAGAAAGATTATTATTACAATTAAGGCCGCGAGCTGTGCAGAATTGTTAGTATTCAGGGCAAAATGCTTATTGGTGTTTTGTCCACCTCTATGTTCTGAGTTCAGATGCTATTGAGGTTGACTTCGTCTTTCAGCCCCTTCAGTCTCAATAAAATAGGTACCAGTTGAGCACCGGGATCAATGTAATCAACTTACTCCCTCCTCTAAAATTGCTGGCCTTGTGCCAAAATCTGAAACCATTATTATAATTAGGGTGTCAAGCTGGCAGAATAATTAATGCATCAGACAAAACATTTAGTGGTATTTCTTTCAGTTCTTTGAAGAATTTTAGTTGAATAAACTGACTCCAGTACCTTTTTTTTTTAAGCCTGGTACTTAATCTATCATGTCTTGCCAAACCACTAAGTTATGAGAATGTAAGCACACCAACACCAGCTGTAAAGCAGTGGTGGTGGGACAGACACTAACACAAAGACACACACTCAAACGGGCCTCTTTCAGTTTCCATCTACCAAATCCACTCACCAGGCTTTGGTTAGCCTGACACTTGCCCAATTTGCTATAAAGTGGACTAAACCTGGACCCATGTGGTTGAGCAAAAAGAGTCAATATTGTATTACTTAGTAGCAAGAAATGATTTTAGATTGGATGGGGTTATATTTTTAGCTATAAAGACTATTGGGACATTGCAGAAGCTAGGTATATATTAGAATTGACTATAACTTCTTCCCCAAAATCATAATTAATAATGAGATAATCATGTTACTTATTTCAGTGGTTTGTCACATTACTCTGTAAGGAGCATAGGGCTAGTCTCTCTAGCATATATATTCCTCCCTGGATGGGACACCAGTCCATCATGGAAATACTCATTTTTACCAACAGAGTGGACTGGAGCAACATGGAATTAAGTGTTTTGGTCAGTGTAATCAATTAGCTCCTTCCCCATCAAATTTCAGGCTTTGTGTCTGTAGCAGAAAGAATTACTGTGTACTTCTTTGAGGTGCACTCTAATTGTTATTATGAAAGTTGTTTGAAGTCTGTCAAGGTTCCAACTTAATCTTTCATTCTCATGATTAGAAAATGAACAGCAGTTAAATACTAGAGCTGACCCAATCAGCCAAGCTCTTTCTGCATTTGAAATCGTGATAGGCCACATCCAGCCAAAATACTCTACCTGTTTTATGTTCAAACTGCCTAGATTCAGCTTCTCACACCTACCCTAAAATATTCTACCAAGTAATGCATGACTAATTCAAAACAATGTGAATAAAGAAAGCATTACATTTGACAAAGAAATCTGAATACGAAAGGGTTAAACAGTTTACAGAATTTACTTACCTTCTAAATTTGAAACTTTTGGGAGTTGATTCAGTTTGTTCTCTTCTTCCCTCACCAATTTGTTGTCGCTTGAGCCACTATAAGAAATAGTTATCACTGATGCCTACAGAGGTGGCAGGAATCAGAGTGCCACAATACTTATTCTTGAGAGGTAATTTTCATCCCCTCTTGAACATGGACGTTGTATTTGAATAAACTATTCTGTAGTGGTTACCATTAGAGAAATTCTCATGATGGCTTTTTGGTCCAAAATGCACACGGGGTGGGTGGGAATAAATCCAGCGCTAAGATTGTGATTTTGACTTAGTTTGATCATTGACAAGATGAAACAAGGTTAGAATAACATGATCTGGAGGTAGCAGGGATATATCTCCCCACTAACAATACAAGCAAGTGCATTTTGCACCAAAAAGCCAATATGGCTGTTTCTTTCATGGTAACTACTACAGTATAGTTCTGATAGAACATCCACATTTAAGTGGAGATAATTATTATTTTCTCTATATTAATACAGCCTCTGTTGCTCATATATATTAATTTTGGCTGTCTATATTGTGAACTGAAATCATTTTGGAAGTTCAACATTACCTTTTTTGTATCCTTCCAGGATTAATGAGCTAAGTCTCTGGGGATGGGTTTATTTGATTAATCTCTCCCTGAGTGGATGGAGTAGGATACTGAACAAAATACCTTGTGGTATTTAGTTACATTCTTAGTTCAATTCTTGCAGAAGGTAGCACAATAAGATTCAGCATATTATTAACCCTTTCGTTACTGCATTTATTTTGAGATGCTCTGTATTTCTTTCAACTGATTTTAAATATAACAAAGAATTTAGTAAAATAACTTAGTCATCATTCAACTGGTGTTAGGAACATAAATTGTGACTAAGGTTTGGCATAAGATTTTAATTCAAAATTTATGAAAGGAAGACGTTTGTACTCAGAGCCAGAGCCGGGTTGGTCACGAAAGGGTTAAAGCAGTGAGCTGGCAGAACTGCTAGCACACTGAGCATAACCCTTAGCTACATTTCATCTGTCTTTAAGTATCAGTTGTGAGCTAGGTGTTGCTTTCAATAACTGCATTTCATCTTTAACTCTCTTAGCATTCAAACCAGTCATATCCAACTCACATATTCTACCTGTTTTATGTTCAAAGTGGTCAGATCAGGCTCTCTCGCACATAATTCTAAAAATAAATGTTCACATCATAAAAAATCTCAATGCTAAATGATTAACCATAACCCTAGTCCTTTAACAAGAAACCAGTTATATTCGTCGTCTTTTGATTCCGACATGCCTGGTACTGTCCCTGTTTCTATGTTACAAATTTCATTCTAGTTTAGATCTAATTTGAAACCTTCCATCAAAATTTCATGTTAATTTATATTCTAAATAGCAGTTCAATAATGACATGGTTATTTTTACTAAATCCTTTATTAACCCTTTAAACTGGTCAAATCCAGTCTCTCACACCTACCCTACAATGTTAGTCTAAAAACAATTTTCACTCTCTTAAAATCTCATGGCTACAAGATAATGCAGGATAAATTCAAATAAATGTGAATAAATGTTAGATTTATATCTGAATGCTAAAGGGTTAATTTGAAAATTAATTGCCAAGTTATCATCATCATCATTTAGCGTCCGCTTTCCATGCTAGCATGGGTTGGACGGTTCAACTGGGGTCTGTGAAGCCAGAAGGCTGCATCAGGCCCAGTCTGATCTGGCAGTGTTTCTACGGCTGGATGCCCTTCCTAACGCCAACCACTCCGCGAGTGTAGTGGTTGCTTTTTACTTGCCACCCGCACAGGTGCCAGACGGAGCTGGCAAACGGCCACAAACGGATGGTGCTTTTACGTGCCACCGGCACGGGGTCCAGGCGAGGCTGGCAACGGCCACAAACGGATGGTGCTTTTACGTGCCACCGGCACGGGGTCCAGGCGAGGCTGGCAACGGCCACGAACGGATGGTGCTTTTACGTGCCACCGGCACGGGGTCCAGGCGAGGCTGGCAATGGACATGAACGGATGGTGCTTTTACGTGCCACCGGCACGGGGTCCAGGCGAGGCTGGCAATGGACATGAACGGATGGTGCTTTTACGTGCCACCGGCACGGAGGCCAGTCGGGGCGGCGCTGGCAATGGCCATGGACGGATGGTGCTTTTTACGTGCCACCGGTAACAAAATAGTTAATCCTCTTTTTTCTTAACTTATTTTTATGAGACAGTACTGAACTACGTTGTCAATTGACTGCTTGTAATGCAAGCAGTTAGGTCTGAGTCACCATTTCTGATGAACAAAAATACAAGAAAAATTCTAATACCCATTACATATTGTCACCACTAGATTATTCCAAATATATATATTTCACACAATTTCTAACGATGTGAATTAATCATTGATTCCATTCTGCCTTTGCCTCTACTTTCTCTCTTCTTAAATATATGCTTATATCTGCCCGCCACATTTATTTTCTGTTACTATCTCCTTTCTCCTAGTGTTGGTCAATGTTGGATATGAATATGGTTAAACACCACCTATTATTTAAAATTACCACACTCAAATTCATTGGATCTTGTGAGAATAGGAGAGGAGATATTCTTCGGTAGCTTGTTTTTGGTTTCTACTTTTAAAAAATCCAGTTAATTTTTTAGTAAACTCCAACTTCTAATAAGAAAATTGGTTTTCAACTCATATATATATATATATACACACATATATATATACATACATATATATCCACACACACATATATATATATACACACATATATATATATATACATACATACATATATATATATATACACATATATATACATACATATATATATATATATATACACATATATATATATACACATACACACACACACATGCATATAAGTGTACATAGATTGGTAACAAATTGGCATGGTCATTAGACTGTCGGGTACAATGCATTACTATATTCCAGCTTTCAGTACACCAAGGTCAAAATTGCCCTTCATCCTTACAAAGTTGATAAAATCAAGTTACCGCCATCCCAGTACTGGTACAGACCTTTTTTCCTTCCAGCTATCACATTCTGAAATTTCTGGGTGAAGAATGACAAAGTTAGGAGGGGGTGTCTCTATCAGCCCACAACCACACAGACACCTAAAATCATTAGAGAAAACATTGTACTTACTAGTAGCATGTTACACTCTGTTGTAAGTGTCAGCCACATTATATGAATATAAATCTATACACATCTTACACAGAGGTTTTGTACCCTTCCCTGCAATGTATAAAGTTCCATTTACCATCTGTACCTTTAGCCGAGATATGTTTATGTGAGTTTGTTTGTAAAAATATTAACTTAAATGCCTTCACACTTAACAGTAAAGTGCTACAGCTTTCCAAGCCTTTTTGGCTTTTATCTCTTTGCTGTGTTGTATTCATGGACAGGACACACGTCATCCAGCTGTACATAGGTAGCAAGCATGAAGTGCAGATCATTTGTTGATTACAGAAAAGCTGCAGTTAAATTGTCGTCCCTATCAGAACAGGAGATGGGATGTCCATCAGTTACACCCTGGTAACAGTGTTTGATAAAAAAAAAAAAAAAAAATGTACGAGGGCTGCTGAAAAGTTTTGGGTTTTGAGTAAAAGAAAATACTGGAACACCAGTTAAGATTTTATCCACCATATTCCCTTCTCAGATTCACATACTTATTGCAGAGGTCCTTCAGTTTTTCTAAGCCCTGTATATGAACTCAGAAGGTTGGGCCTCTGACCAGGCCTTTCACAATATCCTTAACACCAGGAACTTTTCAGCACCACATGATGTATATATATATATATATACACATATATATAATGAATGGGGTACTGAAAATTCCCTGGTTTTGAGTAAAAGAAAATACAAGAGGATCCAGTAATTATGATTTTATCCAACATATTTCCCTGTCAGATTCGCATACTGAGGTGATCCTTCAATTTTTATAATCCTTGTAAAAGAACTCGGAAGGCTGGGCCTCCAACCAAGCCTTCTGTGATTACCTTGAAGCCAGGACCCTTTCAGCAGCCCCTTGTAAATGACCACTTAGGATTTAACTGTCCTACTCGTCATTAATATTGTTCATACATTCATTGGTTTTTTTCCCCCTTCACCCTTGTTCATAAATTGAAGACTTTAGCTTTTTCTCACCTGCAAGAACTAACAACACTCAATGAAATGACTGTCTTTTGCAAGAGATAAAAACGAGACTATTCCATTGCGGAAAAAATTGAAATGGTGAAAAACAAAAACAAAAAAAGTAAAAGAAACTGGAATTTTAATAAATACTATATCTGATTTATTTATTTTTTTATTTTTTTTTTTTTCATTTGTGATTTTTAAAGTGAAATTATTATTATTGGAGATTCAGTGAATTGTCATATTATTGTTGTTATTATTATTAAGGGGTTGATCTGGCAGAATTGCTAACACACCAGGCATTATCCTTAGCAGCATTTTGTCCATCCTTAAATGTTCTGAGTTTTAATTCCGCAGGTCAACTTTACCTTTCATCCTTTTAGGGTCGATGTAATCAACTTAGTGTCTTCCCCAAAAAATTTCAGGCCTCGTGCCCGTAGTAGAAAGGATTAATATTTTTAGGGTGGTAAGTTGGCAGAATCATTTGCAAAACTGTAAAATGTAGGTAAAACTGTATCTGATACTATTCTACTGTATTTTGTAAGTTTTTCTAGGCATGCATGTGTGTGTGTGTGTGTATGTATGTGTATATATATACTACACTCTCAGAGTGGTTGGTGTTAGGAAGGGCATCCAGCTGTAGAAACTCTGCCAGATCAGATTGGTGCCTGGTGCAGTCATCTGGTTCGCTAGTCCTCAGTCAAATCATCCGGAAAGCGGATGTTAAACGATGATGATGATGGTGAGTTGTCAGAATCGTTAGCACATGGGACAAAATGTTTACCATCAAAATACAGGACCAGATACTGCAACAGCTTGGGTTTCAGAGGACCACAGCTCTTTAACATCCTCCCTAAATGCCTAAGAGACTTACATGGTGTGGATGTGGGTTTCTTTAAAACTAAACTGGATCTCTTGTCGGGAGTCCCAGATGAACCAACCTCACGACAAGAGACGCAGATGTGGGCAACAGCATCAAACTCCCTTGTTGATCAAGTGCCATGTATCAGAGGTGGATTCACATATTAGTGTAGCTCATTCAGCGGTGTCTTTTCACATTCTGAGTTGAAATACTGCCAAGATCAACTTTGCTTTTCCTCCAATTCCAGACCTTGTGCCTATATTACTCTAACACCCAGTGAGATGACAGAATCACTAGCATAGTGAACAGAACAGTTTGCACCGTTTCTTCTAGTTCGCCTGTCATCCTCTCAGGATTAATAAAATAAAGCACTGAGCAAGTATAGATGTCGGTGAAGCTGACCAACTCCCTCCTCCTAAAATTGCTGGCCTTGTGCTAAAACTTGAAAGTATTATTTGCCTTTATGAATAACATTTATGGGAAACATTGTTTCTCTGCATGTCATAAGTTGAAGTGGAGGAATATTCAGATCAATTTCTTTGTACACATTGATCGCTAGACACGAACAAAATCAGTATTCTGTTCAGAGGACACTCTTTACTCTTTTACTTGTTTCAGTCATTTGACTGTGGCCATGCTGGAGCACCGCCTTTGGTCGAGCAAATCGACCCCCGCGACTTATTCTTTGTAAGCCTAGTACTTATTCTATCGGTCTATTTGACTGCGTCCATGCTGGAGCACCGCCTTTAGTCGAGCAAATCGACGCCCAGGACTTATTCTTTGGAAGCCTAGTACTTATTCTATCGGTCTCTTTTTCCGAACCGCAAAGTTACGGGGACGTAAACACACCAGCATCGGTTGTCAAGCGATGTTGTGGGGACAAATACAGACATACAAACACATATACATATATACGACAGGCTTCTTTCAGTTTCCGTCTGCCAAATCCACTCACAAGGCTTTGGTCGGCCCGAAGCTATAGTAGAAGAGATTTGCCCAAAGTGCCACGCAGTGGGACTGAACCCGGAACCATGTGGTTGGTAAGCAAGCTGGTTTTTTTTTAATGATTATGTCCCCATGCGTGGCCTAGTGATTAGCGTATTCGGGTCACACGTTCGATTCGCAGCAGCTTGTAGTGTCCTTGAGCAAGACACTTTATTCACATTGTTTTTGTTTATTCGGCTGGCAAAAATGAGAGCAGTAGCTGTACTTCAAAGCTCCAGCCTGGTCACGCTGAATCGCCGTACGATCTACGTTATGGGTACGCATGTCTGTAAAGTGCTCAGACGAGCAGGCGGTTGTGTTGATCCGATCAACTGGAACCCTCGTCGTCGTAAGCATCGGAGTCCCAGTTATGTCTCCGCAAACTCACATGCCCACACGTATAGTGGGTTTTATTTATGTATATTATTCATATTAGATGCAGGAGTGGCTGTGTGGTAAGTAGCTTGCTAACCAACCACATGGTTCCGGGTTCAGTCCCACTGCGTGGCATCTTGAGCAAGTGTCCTCTACTATAGTCTCGGGCCGACCAAAGCCTTGTGAGTGAATTTGGTAGACGGAAACTGAAAGAAGCCTGTCGTATATATGTATATATATATATATATATATATATATGTTTGTGTGTGTGTGTTTGTCCCCCTAGCATTGCTTGACAACCGATGCTGGTGTGTTTATGTCCCCGTCACTTAGCGGTTCGGCAAGAGAGACCGATAGAATAAGTCCTGGGGTCGATTTGCTCGACTAAAGGCGGTGCTCCAGTGTGGCCACAGTCAAATGACTGAAACAAGTAAAAGAGTAAAGATTATTACAATTAACATTTTTACTCAGAATGAACTTTTCGTCTTCCGACTATAAATAAGTGTTACAGAGTTACTTCCCTTACATTAGAGTTATTGTCAACTCTCTCTTTACTCTTACTTGTTTCAGTCATTTGAATGCAGCCATGCTGGAGCACCGCCTTTTAATCGAGCAACTCGACCCCAGGACTTATTCTATCGGTCTCTTTGCCGAACCGCTAAGTAACGGGGACATGAACACACCAGCATCGGTTGTCAAGCAATGCTAGGGGGACAAACACACACACACATATATACATATATATACGACGGGCTTCTTTCAGTTTCCGTCTACCGAATCCACTCACAAGGCTTTGGTTGGCCCGAGGCTATAGTAGAAGACACTTGCCCAAGATGCCACGCAGTGGGACTGAACCCGGAACCATGTGGTTGGTAAGCAAGCTACTTACCACACAGCCGCTCCTGCGCATATATATCTGTAAACTTCTAACTAAAAATCCCATTCTCAAGAAACAGTTTTCCGAAATTTTTTAGACCGTCCGGAAAATTTCTATATACTTGTGAATATATGTCGAAATGGTTCATTTTTGACCAGACATCGATGTTGAGCAATTTCTTCCAGACCTACACTATTTAGAAAACAAAATATTTGTCTTGAAAATATCGCATCAATTTTTTGTCCTGCATGTCACAAATGGTAAAAGGGAATTATGACCACAGGTATTCTTGTCTAGTAATCTCATTAGTATTTTTGGGAAATCCTAAGGTCAATGTGACACCAAGTGTCTTTTTATGCTGTTCTGGAGGAATTCAGGTGGAAATGTTATTTTGTGTAGTGTCATGTATGTTACAACTCAGCATACATTGCAGGTAAAAAAAATTTTTTCTTTAATGCTCACCTGGGCCAAGTATATTAAATGTTTCTATGGATCTTTATTTCCCCCTAGACTATGGAGTGTGATTTCTGATTGATGTGGCTGCTATTTTTAGCATATCAATCATCAACCCCCTAGACATTGCTGTCTAGAGTCCTGGGGCCCATAGGGCTGACTATCCAGATTCATGGACTCTTAGTAACAGATCACAATATTCCCACCTGAAAGGGCCGCCTGTCCCTTGCACGGTTACCCATTGACAGCTAAGTGGACTGGAGCAACATGAAATGTAATGGTTTGTTGAAGAACACAGTGCACTGCTTGGTCTAGGAATTGTAACTATAATCTTGCAATTGTGAGAACTACTCCTTAACCACTAAGCCACGCACATGTTCACTTTGTATGTCGGCGATTGAGGCCCTTGCTGTACTCAAGAAGCCCAGCAGAAGCGTTAAGGCTGACCATCCCTTGGTGAAGAGGATCAGCCTTGCAAGGGTCATGTGCCGATGCCACATTAGAAGAACTCGTGCCAGTAACAGCACCCGTGTGGTGCCATGTAAAAGCACTCAGCTCACTCTGTGAAATGGTTGGCATTAAGAAGGGCATCCAGCAGTAAAAACCGAGCCAAGACAGAGTGGAGTTTAGTGCAGTTCTCCAGCTTGCCATCTCTGGTCAGACTGTAGCTCGACACAAGAAGCCAGCACCATTTTATGTGAGATCTCGCCGGCAGCCATGGCCATGTCCGAGACAAGAGCGATATCTCGCCTACAACCATATTTGCTATGCGCGAGACCACAGCGAGGCTCTCATGGGCAACATCTATTTAACCCTTTCGTTACTGTATTTATTTTGAGATGCTCTGTGTTTCTTTCAATTACTTTCATCATCATCATCATCATCATTTAGCGTCCGTTTTCTATGCTAGCATGGGTTGGACGGTTCAACTGGGGTCTGTGAAGCCGGAAGGCTTCATCAGGCCCAGTCAGATCTGGCAGTGTTTCTACAGCTGGATGCCCTTCCTAACGCCTAACTTTGAATATAACAAAGAATTTAGTAAAATAACTTAGTTATTTTTCAGCTGGTGACAGGAACATAAATTGTGACTAAGGTTTGGTGGAAGATTTTAATTCAGAACTTATGAAAATAAGACATTTGTACTCAGAGCGAGAGGCAGTTTCAGCCGGATTGGTATCAAAAGGGTTAAGGAGGCGTATCAAAAAGGAGATTCTCTCTCTCGCGTTCGCGCTCACACTGAACAACACTGCAAACTGGCAGCTCACAGCGGATTCTTAACCCACTCTAGCTTTACCCGTTATCTCCAGAGGTAATGTACCTCACGTGAGCAGAACAATAACGGACCACATTCTGCCATAGAGATGGTCACCGGGAGCGAACCCCCATGACTGAGAA